>NC_058082.1:378339152-378573465 GCF_014858855.1 Bufo gargarizans | reverse complement strand
AAAATCCCACTTATTAAAGCTGACTGGGCACACCTGTGAAGTGAAAACCATTTCAGGTGACTACCTCTTGAGGCTCTACAAGAGAATGCCAAGAGTGTGCAAAGCACTAATCAAAGCCGATAATGTCGCCGATGTCAGCAGTGGCTAATAAATATATTCTGGGGAATGTCACAGGTATTTGGGATGTGAAAACGTTACACAGGAGAAATACCGCAGATAATGTCGCTGATGTCAGCAGCGGCTAATGAAAAATTACAGGAAAGATCACAGGTATTTGGGATGTGGAAACGTTACACAGGAGAAATACCGCAGATAATGTCAATGCTGTCACCAGCGGCTAATATAAAATTACAAGGAATGTCACAGGTATTTGGGATGTAGAAACATTACACAGGAGAAATACCGCAGATAATGTTGCTAATGTTACCAGTGGCTAATAAAAAATTACAGGGAATGTCACAGGTATTTGGGATGTGGAAACGTTACACATGAGATGTATCACAGGTCAGGTCACTGTCCGCAGCAGACACCATCTACAGAAAAAGTACACTGGATGTCACAGGTATTTTTGGGATGCGCACAAATTACACAGGAGATGTAGCGCAGATAATGTCACTGTCTGCAAAATGGGAGCAAAACCAAAAGTGTTACGTTTATATTTTTGGTCGGAATACGGCAGAATACCTTTTTAAGTGGGTGTCTTCCTAAGTGATCAGGAGCATAAGATGGCAGCTTATGCAGATGACCTTTTGATCATGACCATAAACCCATTGTCTCTCTTTCCAGTATCGACACCACACTGCAGAATGTTGGCCTCCTCTCCAACTTTAAAGAGTGAAGATTTGTCCTCTTTCTGGTTTGAATGTTTAATATCTATCCCCTCAACTCCCTCTAAGCTTGTTTACCAATTATATAAATGGCTCAGACTCCCCCCCCCCCCCCTCCAGTATCTTTCCCAAAGCTTGCTTTTGTGGGTCTTTGGGAATGTGATTTCTATGTGACGTTTGCTCACACAGACTGAGCCTAGGGCTACACAACGACATTTGTCGCAGTAGTCACACAACTTTTTTTGTAATGATAGCCTATTGTGTCGCACTATGACATGCTGCGACTGACACGGCAAAAAAAAATCCATCCAAATTATTGTCGAGCGACAAATGTCATTGTGTAGCCGTACCCTAGACCCCGCTTTTTCTGTCCCCATTTTTCTCCAGATGTGTGAAAATATAGAAGGATAGTTACAAAATCCTTACACGTTGAATAAAACACCAGACAAAATGTGTCTGTACAACAAATCTGCTTTTAATATTTGTTGGTGCTGTCTGGCAGATCAGGGCTTCTACCCTATATGGTGGGCTTGTCAATCACCCAAAATCTCTTTTAGGACTTTTCTCTTTAAACTTCTTGCTTAAACCTACTCATATATTTAAACAACTTATTATTTCTGTACACCTTTTTATTCCAACATACTAGTTCTCTACGGAGTTGCCTTCTATAGATCACTGGATGCAAAAGGTTGAACAATTGTAGCAATTTGAGGAGTTATCTGCTTGGAAGAATCTCTCTAGTCGCCGATTATTAGGAGCACATTTATTAAGATTTAGGCGCTGGTCTTAATAAGCCATCATGCTGACACTGGATCGCTTGTTCCAAGTTGTTGGCCTGTACATAACTTTGGCTTAACCACTACCGATTCTAAATCTAAGACAGCTTCCTTGCTGTCTTACATTTAGACTATTTTCTATGCTTAATCCAGGCATTTTGACAATACCATTTTGGGGTGTGTATGACTTGATCACGTTTTATTCAATTTTCTTGAGAGATACAGTGATGAATTTTTTTTTGACAAATCGGCCTTTATTTTTTCTGTTATGTTAATTCACCATATGAGCTAACTTTTATATACACTCACCTAAAGAATTATTAGGAACACCATACTAATACGGTGTTGGACCCCCTTTTGCCTTCAGAACTGCCTTAATTCTACGTGGCATTGATTCAACAAGGTGCTGATAGCATTCTTTAGAAATGTTGGCCCACATTGATAGGATAGCATCTTGCAGTTGATGGAGATTTGAGGGATGCACATCCAGGGCACGAAGCTCCCGTTCCACCACATTCCAAAGATGCTCTATTGGGTTGAGATCTGGTGACTGTGGGGGCCATTTTATAACAGTGAACTCATTGTCATGTTCAAGAAACCAATTTGAAATGATTTGAGCTTTGTGACATGGTGCATTATCCTGCTGGAAGTAGCCATCAGAGGATGGGTACATGGTGGTCATGAAGGGATGGACGTAGTCAGAAACAATGCTCAGGTAGCCTGTGACATTTAAACGATGGCCAATTGGCACTAAAGGGCCTAAAGTGTGCCTAGAAAACATCCCCCACACCATTACACCACCACCACCAGCCTGCACAGGGCATGATGGATACATGTTCTCAGTCTGTTTACGCCAAATTCGGACTCTATCATTTGAATGTCTCAACAGAAATCAAGACTCATCAGACCAGGCAACATTTTTCCAGTCTTCAACAGTCCAATTTTGGTGAGCTCATGCAAATTGTAGCCTCTTTTTCCTATTTGTAGTGGAGATGAGTGGTACCCGGTGGGGTCTTCTGCTGTTGTAGCCCATCCACCTCAAGATTGTGCGTGTTGTGGCTTCACAAATACTTTGTTGCATACCTCGGTTGTAACGAGTGGTTATTTCAGTCAACATTGCTCTTCTATCAGCTTGAATCAGTCGGCCCATTCTCCTCTGACCTCTGGCATCAACAAGGCATTTTCGCCAACAGGACTGCCGCATACTGGATCTTTTTCCCTTTTCGCACCATTCTTTGTAAACTCTAGAAATGGTTGTGCGTGAAAATCCCAGTAACTGAGCAGATTGTGAAATACTCAGACTGGCCAGTCTGGCACCAACAACCATGCCACGCTCAAAATTGATTAAATCACCTTTCTTTCCCATTCTGAAATTCAGTTTGGAGTTCAGAAGATTGTCTTGACCAGGACCACAACCCTACATGCATTGGAGCAACTGCCATGTGATTGGTTGACTAGATAATCGCATTAATGAGAAATAGAACAGGTGTTCCTAATAATTCTTTAGGTGAGTGTATATGCGGCAATGTCCATGTTTCTGTATGTCCCTACGTCAGTTCCTCAACAAAATAGAACATGTCCTATTATTGTCCGCATTCTGGACAAGGATAGCACTGTTCTATTAGGGGCCAGCTGTTCTGTTCTGCAAAATACGAAATGCATATTTTATGCGGCTGTTTTTTGCAGACTGCAAAATACATACAGTCTTGTGCATGAGCCCTTATTCTGTATATAAATCACTATATCACAGTTCAGTGCTGTGATATAGTTGACTGAACTGGGATATACCTAATTGACTGAACTGGGATATACTAGTACAAGCAGCGACTCATTTTTAGAACAGGGTACTTTCCCTGATCTCCGCTGAAAGTGCACCTGAACAGGAAGCCTGCACTTCCAGTTTTTAACACTCTCAGATGCCGTGGTGAAATTTGACCACGGCATGTCAGTGGTTAAATGTCCAGGTCAGCATTACCACAGATTGTGGACATTAGGGTGTATAGGGTGTACATCTGTGAGGGAGGGCTGGAATAGACAGGATGTAACTGTGTTAGTACATTATTTTGTCTAAAACCTGCACTGTGCATAACAATGCAATTTCTACAGTGAATGTCTTTGAACTACACGGTCGGATGCAGTAATGTTTCCAACACTGATATAACAGTGCAACGTTTGTGGTAAAATGTCTTTGAACTATGAGTTCAATAGCACAGCTATTACTGCAATTTTTGTATTAAAATGTCTTTGAACTAAATGGTCTGATGCAGTAATGTGCCCATTAACACATATATAATAATGTTTGCAATAATATGTCTTTGAACTATTTAATATCACAGAAAGAACAATGCAATTTCTGCAGTAAAAGTCTTTGAACTATATGGTCTAATGTTGTAATGTGTCGCTAACACAATGTTTGCAGTAAAATGTCTTTGAAGTATGTGTTCAATAGAACAGCTAGAATTGTACTTTTTATAGTAAAATGCCTTTAAACGACAGGATCTGATGGAGTAATGCATCTGCTGACAGAGATATAACACTGCTATTTTTGGAATACAGTGTCTGAACTAGGAGTTCAATAACACAGGTATAAAAATGAGGTTATTGCCAGAACATACTTTTGCTATTATGCAACTCATTTATTAACATGGATATAATGCATTGAAAGTTTTTTTGAAGAAAAATAAGCCTATTAAGTGCAGAATACTTGAGGTCTTGATGTCTGTTATTATGCAAAAAAATATATATTTTTCTTGCAAGGGGTTATGCAATTCAGAACTAGCAGCTTGGCTAAGTTGCAGCAGCTACAGTAAAATAAACTGTGACCAGCTCTTCATTCCCTCAAAGCTTTCCTTCATCAAATTCCCTAAACTTTACACAATGATATCTCTCTATTCTGTCCCAGTAGTGCCCCTATAACACTAAGTTAGTGGCTTGTGCCTTCATTAGTTTTTTGTCAGACACATCCTTCCAGGTCACAAGCTAAACATAGTATAACAATTCTTCTCATTCTGCATGAGGATATCCCTTCTACTGCCCCCCTGATTGGCTCATGAGTCTGTCGTTCAGCCTCTAAGTCAATCATGGCAAGCCTTCTTCCTCATTCATGGTTTTCCCAGCCAATATTCACAGTAAAACAAATCTGGGCAGCAGGTTCCTTTGGCATGCAATTTTATTATTTTTTGGGTGAAATTTGCAATGAATATGATTAGTTTAGAACCTATTTGCACACCTCTAGTTATAGTCACACATAGTTGTTTCTTGGTGTCTGAGATTAGATTAGAATTCTGCATTTATATGAAATAACAACTTGTAAATTATTTTTAACCATTACCTGTTAATTATTTTATTCCAGAGGAAACAAAGCCCAAACCCAAGTAAGTTTTTTTTTCCACCTTTCTTTAAAAATAGTCATATTTGTTCTGAAAGTGAATCTTGTTTCCTGTTCTATTACTGTGTATGCTTTTTTTAAATGTCAGACAGTAAAGTATATTCACATTGTGTAGTTGAATGTTCTTTCACAGAGCAGTTTTTATGGGTGGAATGCAAATTTTACATGGTTCACCCGTAAAAGCCATATGGCCTAAAAATGCTAATGTTTTCAAAGAACCACAGTAGAGATGAATGAGTTCATAATGAACTGGGTTTGTTAAAAACTTCCCCAAATTTTGCCTGGCAGATGAACCCAAAGCTTTTCAGGTAGGGTTGAGCAGACACCTGGATGTTCGGGTTCAAACAAACTTCACAAAAAAGTTCGAGTTCGGGACCCGAAATTGACCCCTCACCCCATTGACGTCAATGGGGACCCAAACTTTTGAGCACTAAAATGTCTCTAAAAATGTAATGGAAAGGGCTAAAGGGCTGCAAATGCCAGCAAAATGTGGTTAAGAGCATAGCAAGTGCTCTGCAAACAAATGTGGATAGGAAAATTACTTTAAATAAAAATACGTAAAAAAAATAATAATAATCTTGATCTAGGAGAACGAGGAACATATGGAGTAGGGGGTTGAGGAGGCAGTTGACGTGGTGGTGTAAGTGGAAGCGACGGTGGAGGAGGAGGAGGTAGCCAACACTGGTTTTTGGTTTTAGTTTATTTAATTATTTTTTTTGTTTAAATTAGGGTACACCCCAAAACATTGGGAAATATAACCTGTGATAACCCCCTCCAGCCGTGCTAAACAAACGTTCAGACAATACACTGGCTGCAGGTCAGGCCAGCACCTCCAAGGTGTAAAGGGCAAGCTCAGGCCATGTGCCCAATTTGGAGACCCAGAAGTTGCAGAGGACAGACTCATAAGTCAGTTTGTGTAGGCGTGTCCCCGTCATGTTAACGATCCAATTGAATATCTACTCTATCAACTTTCAATTTTTTTTCTGCGCCTACCATGTAGATCACAGTTATTGGAGAATCAGGGTTCCACGTCAGAGAGGGAGCGTAAGAAAGGGAGACCTCATCCAAGGGAGGGCAATGGCTGCAATGGGATGGAGCGGAAATGTGGGACAAGTTATTGAAGCAGAAGGATCGAATGAAAGGGCCAATTAAAGAAGATTTTTTTAAATTTAAGTCCCTGTCACCTATGCAGAGCAAGGGTTTTGCATTGCCAGAAATTGGTTAATGTCACCCACCAGTGGAACAGATTGTTTTTTAAAATTTCGGTCCCTGTCACCTATGCAGAGCAGGGGTCTATTCACGACAAAAATTGTAAAATGTCACCCAAGAATGTAACAAAAATTTGTGAAATTTATTAACCTGTCTACTAGGTAGAGCAGGGGTCTATCACAGCCAAAAATTGTTGAATGTTACCCAAAAATGTAACAGACAAATTTGTGATTTTCTTTTACCCGTCTACTAGGTATAGCCGTGGTGTATCACAACCAAATATTGGTGAATTTCACCCGAAAATGTAACAGACAAATTAGTGAAATTACATAAAATAAAATACGTAAAAAACTAAAATTAAATTTGATTTATATGGTGGAGGTCCATATGGACTAGGAGTTTGAGGAGGCGGTGGACGTAGCAGTGTAGGTGGAAGCGGTGGTGGAGGAGGACGAGGTAGCCAACACAGTTTTTTGTTTACATTTTATTTATATTTTTTTATTAGGGTATACTCCAAAAGAGTGTGAAATATCCAAAATACAAGAATAAGCAATTGCGCTGTAGTATAACAATGGCTGGTTAAGGCCGGTATACATGTCTATTCTACTCAAGGTATGGACAAGTCCTGTGGGATCCATGCCTGGCACTTGTCTGTGTTGACGCCCCCTGCCGTGCTAAACACACGTTCAGATAATACACTGGCTGCAGGGCAGGCCAGCACCTCCAAGGCGTAAAGGGCAAGCTCAGGCCATGTGCCCAATTTGGAGAACCAGAAGTTGAAGGGGGCAGACCTGTCATTCAGTACGTGTAGGCGTGTGCACACATACTGTTCCACCATGTTACTGAAATGCTGCCTCCTGCTAAGACGTTCCATATCAGCTGGTGGTGCTGGTTGTTGTGGCGTGCTGACAAAGCTTTTCAACATTTCGGCCATGCTAACCCTGCCTTCTGAGGTGCTGGCGGTGCCCCAGCTGCGTTGGCGACCTCTTCCTCGTCCTCTGCCATCGCCTTGTACTTCCACTGTGCCCCCGCTGTCAGGTGGGAATGCCACCAGCAGCGCGTCTACCAGCGCGCGCTTGTACTCGCACATCTTACGATCATGCTCCAGTGAGAAAATTAAGGACAGTACGTTGTCCTTGTAATGGGGATCCAGCAGCGTGGCCACCCAGTAATCAACACAAGTTGGAATTTGGGCAGCTCGGCGGTCGTTGTGGAGACACTGCAGTATATAATCGCTCATGTGTGCCAGGCTGCCCAGAGGCAACGAAAATTAGTCCTCTTTCGCAGGTGTATCATCTATGTCCTCTGTTTTCCCCCCCTGCCACGCACCAGTGATGGCCATGAGCTGGTCTGGGTGCCACCCTGCTTTGAACATGGTTCCTCCTCCTCCATCTGAATGAAGTTGGTGGTGAAGGTGTTACGTTGACTGGATGAGGAGCCGGTAGAGGACGAGGAAGCGGAGTAGGAGGTGGATGCAACAGGAGGCAAACTGAAGCACCCTGCAATCCTCGGTGATGAAAGGACATGCGGCAAACTGCTATCTGCCTCAGGCCCAGCCACCATTGCATTTACCTAGTGTGCTGTTATGGAGATATAACGTCCCTGACCGTGCTTACTGGTCCACGTATCCGTAGTGAGGTGCACCTTGCCACAGATGACGTTGTGCAGTGCACACCTGATTTTGTTCCCCACTTGGTTGTGCAGGGAAGGCACAAATGGAAAAGTAGTGGTGGCTGGGCACGACATACTGTGGGACAGCCACCACCATAAGGCTTTTAAAACTCTCCATCTCCATCAGACGGAATGACAGCATCCAGGGATCACAGGTGGGTAGGGGGCTTCTTCCTCTTCCGCTCCAGTGTTTGGGAGATGGAGAGCTAAACGCTTCCGTGGGACATTGTAGAGAGGCTTGGTGACTCAGATGGTGGTGTTGCTGGCAGATCCTCTGTTTGTGGGGTGGAAGGTGGCACTGTCACTCCATAGGTGGATTAAGAGGCCAAGACTACAGCAGAAGAGGAAGCAAGAGAAGCCAGAGACCTTTCTTGGTTTTTGAGGTGTCTACTCCACGGCAGCTCGTTCTTTGCACTTAGATGCCTGGTTGTGCTCAGGTTGAGAACGTTTATGCCTCGCTTGAGGCTCTGAATGCACAGCGTGCAAACCACTCCTGTCTTGTTGTCAGCACATTTTCTGAAGAACTGCCACACCAGGGAACTCCTTGAAGCTGGCTTTGGTGTGCTCAGTCCTTTGCTACGTTTGGCAGTAGCTGGTGTACTATATAGGGGAGGCCGCGCCGCTTTTGCACCCTGCTCCCTTTTCTGCTGTGCTGGTGGCTCTGTGCAACCACCGCCTGTTCCTCCAAACTACAGAGGTCACTTGCATGACCTTGATTCCATGTGGGGTCAAGGACCTCATCGTCCTCCACATCATCTTTCACCCAGTCTTCACTCCTGCCCTCCTTGTCGGTCTGCACACTGCAGACATGGGCTGCAGGTGCCAACTCTGATCTTTCAGCAGGATACTGGGTGGGAGACAATGTAAAGGAACTGGAGCCACTGTCAGCAACCCAATCTACTTTCGCCTGTACTTGTTCTGGCCTCACCATTCGTAGAGCCGTATTAGGCCCGACCAAATACTGCTGAAGGTTCTGTCGTCTACTCGCACCTGTGGAAGGTGTTTCACTTGTGCGTGTAGCTGGCACAGATCGACCACATCCTCTCCCTGCAACAGGAGCTCCACCAGCAGCACCGGTGCCATGTGCCTTATTTGACACTCTCCTCATATATCTCAAATTTAGGATCTTGCCCAAAATGGGTGTTTTTTTAAGTAACAGAATAGAGCAACAGTAACTAACTCGTGTATCTCACAATGACAGATGCAGACAAGGCCGCAAATTAAGTATATTGCCCAAAATGGGTGTTTTTTGAATAGCACAATATGACAGCAGTATATAACGCTTGAATTTCACACGTACAGATGTAGCAAGGCTGTAAAATTTTGTATTTCGCCCAAAAAGGGTGTTTTTTAAAACCCAAAAAATTATAGCTGTATTTCTAGCATAAATTGCACACTGACTAATGCGGCAGAGGCCCCAGATGGAGGGTATTGCCAAAAATCTGTGTTTTTTAAAACCCAGAAAATTATTGAAGTATTTAAAGCTTGTTTTAACAATAACAGATGCATCAAAGGCTTCAATATTGAGTACTTTGCCCAAAATAGGTGTTTTTTTGAATAACAGAATATGACAGCAGTATATAACGCTTGAATTTTACAGGTACAGATGCAGCAAGGGCTGCAAAATTGAGTATTTTGCCCAAAAAGAGTGTTTTAGAAAACCCAGAAAATTATAGCTGTATTTCTAGCTTAAATGGCACACTGACTAATGCGGCAGTGGCCCCTGATGGAGGGTTTTGCCAAAAATGGGTGTCTTTTAAAACCCAGGTGTCTTTTTGCCCAAAAGGGTGTTTTTTAACCTCTTCAGGACACAGGGAGTACATGTATGCCCTTATGTCCTGGTACTTAAGGACACAGGGCGTGCAGTGATCGGAAGCCAGTGCCTGCTCAAATCATTGACCCCCCCATTTCGGCGATCGCCGCAAACCGCAGGTCAATTCAGACTGGCGGTTTGCGGCTTTTACCTATTGCTGCGGCGGAGGCGGGCTGTGACATCGGGTCCCCATGGGGCTCTGGGGGGGAGCCGATGGCATGGAAGGCAGCGCAGTGCCTTACTGAAGCAACTGCGCTGCCTTTCGATGAAGAGCCTGTGAGATCCAGCCCCCTGGATCTCACAGGCCCCGGAAGCTGTATGAGTAATACACTGTATTACTCATATAGCCAATGCATTCCAATGCAGAAGTATTGGAATGCATTGTAAAGGATTAGACCCCCAAGAGTTCAAGTCCCAAAGTGGGACAAAAAATTTTGTGAATACATATTAGGCATCGCCGTCTTCGAATTGACCAGCTCTATAAACATATCACATGACCTAATCCCTCAGATGAAGACCGTAAAAAAAATAAAAAATAAAAACTGTGCTAAATAAGCAATTTGTCACCTTACATCACAAAAAGTACAACAGCAAGCGATCAAAAAGGCGTTTACCCACCAAAATAGTACCAATCTAACCATCACCTCATCCTGCAAAAAATGGCAATCGCAATCACCGAAAAAATAAAAAAACTATGGCTCAGAATATGGAGACACTAAAACATCATTTTTTTTTTGTTTTAAAAAAGCTGTTATTGTGTAAAACTTACATAAATAAAAGAAAAGTATACATATTAAGTATTGCGGCATTCGTATCGACCGTGTCTATAAAAATATCACATGACCGAACCCTTCAGATGAACACTGTAAAAAATAAAAACTGCTAAATAAACAATTTTTTGTCATCTTACATCACAAAAAGTGTAATAGCAAGCGATCAAAAAGTCACACGCACCTCAAAATAGTGCCAATAAAACAGTCATCTCATCCCGCAAAAATCATACCCTACCCAAGGTAATCGCCAAAAACCTGATAAAATGATGGCTCTCAGACTATGGAAACACTAAAACATGATTTTTTTTTTTTTGCTTCAAAAATGAAATCATTGTGTAAAACTTACATAAATAAATAAAAAGTATACAAATTAGGTATCGCCGCTCCCGTGACAACCTGGTCTATAAAAATACCACATGATCTAACCTGTCAGATGAATGTTGCAAATAACAAAAAATAAAAACTGTGCCAAAACAGCTATTTCTTGTTATCTTGCCTCACAAAAAGTGTAATATAGAGCAACCAAAAATCCTATGTACCCTAAACTAGTACCAAAAAAAGTCCAACCTATCCCGTAGTTTCTAAAATTGGGTCACTTTTTATGAGTTTCTACTCTAGGGGTGCATCAGGGGGGCTTCAAATGGGACATGGTGTAAAAAATAAAATAAAATAAAAAACAGTCCAGCAGAATCTGCCTTCCAAAAACCGTATGGCATTTCTTTCCTTCTGCGCCCTGCTGTGTGCCCGTACAGTAGTTTACGACCACATATGAGGTGTTTCTGTAAACTACAGAATCTGAGCAATAAATATTGAGTTTTGTTTGGCTATTAACCCTTGCTTTGTTACTGGAAAAAATTGAAAATTTGCCCAAAAATTAAAATTCTAAAATTTATCTCCATTTGCCAATAACTCTTGTGGAACACCTAAAGGGTTAACTACGTTTGTAAAAATCATTTTTCAATACCTTGAGGGGTGTAGTTTCTTAGATGGGATACATTTATGGAGTTTCTACTCTAGGGTTGCATCAGGAGGGCTTCAAATGGGACATGGTGTAAAAAAAAAAACAGTCCAGCAAAATTTGCCTTCCAAAAACCGTATGGCATTCCTTTCCTTCTGCGTCCTGCCGTGTGCCCGTACAGTAGTTTACGACCACATATAGGGTGTTTCTGTAAACTACAGAATCAGGGCCATAAATATTGAGTTTTCTTTGGCTGTTAACCCTTGCTTAAAATGGAAAATCTGACAAAAAAAGTGACATTTTGAAATTGTATCTCTATGTTCCATTAATTCTTGTGGAACACCTAAAGGGTTAACAAAGTTTGTAAAATCCGTTTTGAATACCTTGAGGGGTGTAGTTTCTAGAATGGGGTCATTTTTGGGTGGTTTCTATTATGTAAGCCTCGCAAAGTGACTTCAGACCTGAACTGGAGGTGAGGGCTGCTAGTGTGTTGCCTCACTTGTGGTTGCCGCGGGCAACAAGTGGTTGGAGATTGTCGCAGATAGCAGCCTGAGCTGGTGCTAGGCAGCTTGCGGCGTCTTCATGCGGTTACACCTAGCTACCTCTTTGTTAGGTGTGTGTGTATGTATGCACTAGGTTTTATGTTATTGTGTGCACTTCCCCTTTTAGTGGTGTTTTCCCTTCCCCGGTGATGGAAGGGTTAACTCCCTTTCTGTGTGTGTGAGACACTGGGAGTGTCTGTGTGGGTGTGGCCACTTAGGCCTATATAGCCTCTGTGTTTGGCATGGCTCAGTGGGTTGCTTCAGCCATGCTTAGCTGGAGCAGTCTCCTGTGAATACCATCTTCCAGTAAGGGCCACCCTTCCGGTCATAAAATCCTAACCCCTGATGTTTAGTTTATGTCCGTTACCTTTGGTTTTTCTTGCAGATATGGACCTCCTGGTTCCTGTGTGTTTTTATGTGTGTGCTGTTTGTCTATGTTTGTGCGGACAGCGTTTTCTGAGCACGGGTTCCAGCCAGCAAGGCTGTGGCAGGTTGTGTGGAACTGTTTGGGTTCACCTGTCATGTTCATAGTTCTGTTTATGTTTCCCTTCTTTCATGCTGCTTGGCCAGTGAGACTCCTGCTTCTCCGTGCCTAGGAGGAGTAGGCCGTCTTACCCTGACTCCTAGTCCAGGGACCGGTCGGAGGGTGAGTTAGGGATCCGAGGTTCCTGAGCATGGGTCCTCCTACCTTAAAGGTCGGCCCATGCAGCTAGGAGTTAGGGTCATGTTAGGGACGCGATAGGAGGTGACCTGCTCCCTAATCCTGTTGTCCTGGTCGAGCAGCGACCATCTTCTGGCATCGCACGGCTGAGGGTTTTCCCCATCCTCAGCCGTGACAGTCACATGCTGCACTGGACATTCACAGCCATGCATGGCTGTGATGGCTTCTAAGTGCACAGAGTTAAACGCTTGATGATTTGCTTCTCTGCAGCCTTTCAAAAAGTGCCACGCAAAATTTTGTAATAAGGCACGCAGCACCATTTTACTGCACATATTGGTGGGAAAAAAGCACTAGGAAGGAAGAAGGATGCTGACATGACCTTAAGGGTAGTGTGTGTGTGTGTGTGTGGGGGGGGGGGGGGCTTCCACTGATTAGCTCACAGCCCAACAGACAGTTTGGATGAGCCAATCAGTGCTGCAATAGGCAGGGAGTTACCCTTTCAGAACAAGCAGAATGCCATGCTATGTTGGGCTGTGACAGTGTACATTCACAATCAAGTTTGTAATCTAGTGTCAAGGACAGTGAAGGGAAATGCTTGAAAGAATAATTGTGTAGAATACTGAAAGGCAGGGAAAGCTTTAACCCATTCTAGCGATATTCAGTTTGGATCAAATGCAGGAGCCCCAGTTTTCTAATCTGACATGTCAGTTTATGTGGTAATAACTTTGAAAAAATTGTACTTATCCAAGCCATTCTGAGACAGTTTTCTCATGATACTTCATGTTAGTGGTGAATTTGATTTGATAGGTTTTAACTTTATGCATAAAAAAACTAAATTTGCAGAACATTTTGAAAAATTTGCCATTTTCAAAATGAGAATTTCTCAGCTTTTACGATAAATAGTGATAGTTCATAAAATTGTTATTACTTTACATTCCCCATATGTCTACTTTATGTTTGCATAATTTTGTAAATCTCATTTAATTTTTTTATGAAATTAGAAGGTTTAGAAGTTTAGAAGCAAATTAGAAAATTTGTAAGAAAATTGCCAAAACCCACTTTTTTAAGGACCAGTTCAGTTATTGAGTCGCTTTGTGAGACTTAATTAGTAGAAACCACCCATAAATGAATGATTTTAAAAACTACACACCTGAAGTTACTCAAAACTGATTTTACAAACTTTGTTAATCCTTTAGGTGTTCCACAAGAATTAAACGGAAAATGGAGGGAAAATGTTTTAATTTCATTTTTTTGCATTTTAATAAATTTGTCCTGTTACACAGTAAGGGTTAACAGCCAAACAAACCTCAATATTTATTGCCCTGATTCTGCAGTTTACATAAACACCCCATATGTGGTTGTAACCTGCTGTACGGGCACACGGCAGTGCTCAGAAGGAAAGGACCACCATATTGTTATCAGAGTGCAGATTTTGCTGGAATGGTTTTCAATTGCCATGTCACATTTGAAGAGACCCTGAGGTATAATGTTGCTTTAGCCTACATTTTTTATTTTCACAAGGGCTAACAGGGAAAAATGCACCCCACAATCTGCATTTTTTCCTGAACATGGTAACACCTTGTACGTGGTCGTAAACCGCTGTTTGGGGACACGGCAGCATTCAGAAGGGAAGGAGAAGCATCGGGATTTTCTAACATGTAATTTGCTGAAATTGTTTTAGGGGCCATAACATTTTTACTTTTTCACCAATGTAGCTGTGTGGGGGAGTCTTTTTTAACACTTTTTATAGCATTTTTTGTGTAGGTGAATTGGGTAAAAATGGCAATTGTGTCAGTTTTTTATTTTTTATGGGGTTCTTCTTGCAATAAATTATATTATAATTGTAACGGATCTCCTAGCACCCCGACCGGGTACCTCCGTCGATAGATGCTCCTAGTGCTTTCCGAGGACTCCAAGCCCTCCACTTGACACCGTACGCACTGCCGACCCCACGAACCATGGCAGCTTGGTTGGGGTCTCACCATCCTCCACCCACCCTGGACCCAAGACCGGGCATCAGCTTCCAGTGGGTGAACCTCTCCTACATCCAGAGAGCAGGAACCATGAACAAGCTCTTACAAGAGCTTATACTCAGGGGAGTATTGTGATATAGCAATCCCCAAGAGTGTAGTTATCTCATTCCCCAAACATGAGCCAAAACTTCATGAAGGTATAAAGCAGGAACTCTTTTTTTTTTGAGGGCTACCCGCCCATATTTATGCAGGTCCTCGTCTGGTGGACACACCCCTAGGGGACCAGAAGGAAGACTGTGACACAGGACAGATATGCAGCAATTCAGGATACAAAGACACAATACATCCCCACAATGCTTCATGGTTTCCTCCTCTCTGCCCTGGAGACACCTGAGGAGCATTTCAATTATCTCTCAGGACAAAGGGAAATCACCAATACACATGTGGAGACAACAGGACAGAAATCACCATTTAAACATACAATGTCATAACGCTTACAGTAAACACAGACATTTAACATATTCCCAGATAGCTCAAGTCTGAGTGCATTTTATTAGGTGAATGGCACTCAGACTACACAAATACACTAAAATTAGCTATCTGGGTACCCTCACATAACATACAATACAATTTCAAAGACAGAAAAATACATGAACTTATATAACTATGCCGCTATTGCATAAAACCGGTGCATACAACATGGGACCGTAATCACATTGTAAGAGGCTGGCAAGTAGTCCTCTCCAAGCACTCGTGGCAACCTCAAAAGAGGGGAGTTTTTCACAATAATTTTATTCCGTGGATTGATCCAGTTATGGTGATGCCAAATGTATAGTTTTTTTATGTTTTACAACTTTTTTTTAGCATAAAATCATTTTTGTGTTTAAAATAAATGATTGAGGGGTGCTATTGCTATATACCTTCTTCCACCGAATACTGATTGAGGGCTGTGATACACCTGCTTCAACAAAATACTGATTGAGGGGTGCCATATACCTGTTTCCGCCAAATACTGATTGAGGGGTGCTGTCAGGAATCATCCTGCTATGTCTGTTTAGTTCAGATTGTCTTGCCCACAAGTTCTCCCTCAGTTCAGATGGTGGATTGTGTCTCAGCTGGGTGCCATCTTACTTCCTGTTTCACATTTAAACCTCTCAAGCCTGTTACTAATTGCTTGAGTATTGTGTTTTAGCTTCTGCTTGTGCAGTCCTCTTGCTTGGAACTAGCTCTCTGGTTTGTTCCTCCTCCTTGCTGTTTACCCTGCTACTCTATGACATCCTGCTACCTCCTGTTGCCGACCCGGATTGCCTGACTATGTTCCTATGCCGCCTGCCGACCCATTGCTTGTCTGACCTCGGCTCTACTGCATCCTTCGCCTACCTGGCTCTGCTGCATCCTTCAGTCCTACACCGGTGCTACCGGTAACGGCTCCGCCTGCGTGGCTCTGCTTCATCCTTTAGTCCTTAAACCTCCTGTTCAAGACTCCGTTGCCGGTGCCTCCTGTGTTTAGGCCTTGTCCCTGCCATTGGATTCCAGCAGTTTTCTACTAGTATCGTGACAGAATACTCAAGCCAAAAATGGAGTCCGTCGGGACTGGGAATTCAGAGGTTCGCAACTGCAGACTGCTATGGCTAATATGCGCACCGAGATACAGAATTTAAAAAATAAATATGACACCTTTGAATGACAGACTTCCCATAACATCTAAATTTATGGACAAAAGATTCACGGGCTACATGGTACAGTGCAGACATTATCTGACTGGATAGTCCACTTGGAGAATCAAGTGTCTGTTCCAACCGCTATAGTGCCTGCTAACCCCTAAGTTACCACCATTCAGATTTGCAGCGCATTAACAGATGAACTTGCTCATGCAGAGACCCCTTTAGGTTTGGATGCTTTTATTAACCATTGCATTCTGAACTACGACAAGAGAAATGGGCTACCTTGAATTATGATACTAAGCAGTCTCCCTCTTTTTCTGTCTCCACTTCCAAGGAACCCCAAGGAGAGATTTACAGAGAATCAGGAAGCAAGCCTATGCAAGTAGATTTCATACTAAGACTTGAAAACATGGATCGAAGGGAGTATAAGCTCCGGGAAAGTCTATGCTTTTACTGTGGAAAGTCTGACCACTTCATTATCAACTGCCCTAGCCGTCCGCAGAGGTTGGTGGCAGCCATTACAGATCCTGACTTTTCAGATGGAGAATCAATTGCTTTAGAAACAGAATTATCTGAGAAATCAATCATCCGTTCCATTTCATCTGTGGCCCCTCATATTAAGAAAGAGAATAAGGCCTCTTTCAGATGGGCGAGTTTTCCATGCGGGTGCAATGCGTGAGGTGAAAGCATTGCACCCGCACTGAATCCGGACCCATTCATTTCTATGGGGCTGTGCACATGAGTGGTGATTTTGACGCATAACGGCAATGATCTTATATGGACCAATAAACCTTGGACCCAACTTCCAAGATGGTATTTTCAACTTAATGTTTCTTGTGGACAGCCACACAGAATCACCCACTCTCAGGTCCGGACCACTCATATGTCTCTTGTCAGCCATACATTTATACTTCTTACTTATCTTTTTCAGATTATTTTAAATTTTCCGCCAGATAGAGAAAGAAGAAGAAAATATTTCCTCTTCCAGTACACCAGAAGTCTCAGTAACAGAAAAAGTGCCAAATTGCAGGTGGAACCCATACGCCCCAAAAAACTGCGACTTATCAGTGGACTCCTGTCTTTGATTATTTATAGCACACTCTGCCAAAGCCAAGAACGGAGACCACTGCTCCTGGTTCTTAGAGACAAAACATCTCAAATAAGTCTCCAGATTCTGATTTGTGCGTTTGGTCTGTCCATTCAACTGAGGATGAAAGGCCGAAGAGAAGGGCAATTGTACCCCCAGACGAGTACAGAATGTCTTCCAGAATTTGGAAACAAACTGAGTCCCTCTATCAAACACCACATCAGAGGGAATATCATGTAGTTTCACAATGTTGTCGACAAGCACCTGTGCAAAAGTTTTAGCATTAGGAAGACCTGGTAATGCTATAAAGTGCCCCATCTTACTAAATCGATCAACAACAACCAGAATCATAGTTTTCCCTGAAGAATTACGTAAATCTGTGATAAAATCCATGGATAAATGAGTCCATGGTCTGGACGGGATGGGCAGCAGAAGCAAAGACCTGGAAGGCCAAGTAGGTCACCTTAGCACGTGCACAAGTACTACAGGCTGACACAGTCCTCAACACACTTATGCAACCCCGGCACGGACTTTCTCGGGATCCATACGAAACCCAGGAATTGCACTTCCTGAACTGCAAATACACACTTTTCCATCTTAGCATATAACTTATTCTCTCTTAGGATCTGTAACACCTGTCGCACATGATCCTGATTAGTCTCCATATGTGGAGAATAAATTAATATGTTATTCAGATATGCAACAACAAACCTCCCCACCAGATGATGAAAGATGTCATTGATAAAGTGTTAAAAAACCGCTGGAGCATTGGTTAACCCAAAAGGCATGACCAGATTCTCAAAATGGCCTTCAGGGGTATTAAATGCAGTTTTTCACTCATCCCCCTCCTTGATCCTTACCAGATTATAAGCCCCCTCAGATCCAACTTAGAGAACACCTTGGCAATGACAATCTGATTAAACAAATCCATGATTAAAGGAAGAGGGTAAGGATCACGGACGGTAATACGGTTGAGCTCACTGAAGTCCAGACATGGCCTCAGGGGACCATATTTCTTGTTTACAAAGAAAAAGCCAGCAGCTACAGGTGATTTGGATGGTATGATATGACCCTTTTCCAAACTCTCAAATATATACTCTTGCATAGCCTTTCTTTCGGGTTAAGAAAGATTATACAACCGAGATTTGATCAGTTCAGCTTCGGGAATAAGATTGACGGAAAAATCACATTCCCGATGCAGAGGTAACTCTCAGAAAATACATCAGAAAATTCAGAAATGAACGAGAGTACAGCTTTAGTCGTGACCACAGAGAATGATGTTGTTATGGATGGTAGTGTCAATCAAGGCTCACTTGAGTCAGAGGACACCCGACCTGGAAGTATGGAGTCCAGTGGCAAAGGCCCATAGAAGCAGGAGGCAGGTAGCATGGTCATTCAGTCCGGGTCGGCAGCAGAGATGGCAGCGAGGTAACAGCAGGAGTAGACGGAGGCGTGGTCGGTGGTAAGCAGTGAGTCAATGCAGGCGGCAAATCAGCGAGGTCAAACGGTCCGGGTTGGCAACGATGGTAAATCAGCAATAGTGGTGGAGGAGCAGAGAGGAAGCTTGCTACAGGCTTGGAGGCACAATAACCAGCAAGGGGCTGGGTTTTATAGGGAAGTAGCAGGTGCAAGAGATTGGAATAATCAGCAGGTCAATGCAAGGACAAGAGAGGTAGTTAGAAGTTAGCTAGAGAATACTCCAAGGAGAGACGGTAGCCTAGTGGGTAGAGCTACCGCCTGGGACATGATTGGCCACGGGTTAGAGTCCTGACAGATGTATTAAAATTCACTCAAATCGAGAATCTGTCTCGCTTGCCAATCGATTGTAGGGTTATGTTTGCTTAACCATGGTAGACCTAACACCAACGGAGCAGGCAGCCCGTCTAACACATAACATAAGATAGATTCCTGATGAAAATCACCCACTCTTAAATGGATGTCTTTTACCACCTGTGACAGGCTTTTTTGGGTAAATACAGAAATACTTTTCTCTATTGCACTAGTAGTCAAACCATGCATATGAACAGTTTGTCCATCAATCAGGTTAACACCTGCCCCACTGTCGATAAATACTTTGATTTCTACAGTTTTGGACTCTAGTGCCACCTCGGCAGACAGGAGAAATCTGGTACTACCAGCAAAAGACAAAAGTAAGTTTTCTTGCTCCACACCAATAATATAACTTGGGGATTAAACGTCTTTTCTTGTTTTTACCTTGACGTTACAAGATCGGACAACTATTCACAAAATGTCCCTTCTTTCCACAACAAAAACAGACCCCCTTCATATGACCAAAGCTCTTACCAGCAGTCCCAGGAGTAGCTCCCCCTAGCTGCATAGGCTCATCACAAGGCGTAAACTCGAGAGTCTCTCCACCCAAAGTATCAGAGGGAGCAGCAATCTCGGATGATAGTTCCTCCTGAGAATGAGGGACTTTAGATTTCTCTCTCTCAGATGTCTATCTATATGTACAGCAAGTGACATAACTGCCTCCAAAGACTCAGGATTCTCTTGAAAGATCAACATGTCTTTCAGCCTCTCAGATAATCCCTGACAGTATTGACTATGCAGAGCTGGATCATTCCACTCCGTATCCATAGCCCATCTCCTAAATTCAGAGCAGTAGATCTCCGCAGACCGCTTTCCCTGCCACAAGCCACACAACTTAGTCTCGGCCAGGGAAATCCGGGTCATCGTAAATCGAACCCAGAGGTCTGAAAAACTCGTCCACCGACCGGAGGGACTGTGATCCAGTCTGCAAAGAAAAATAATAATAAAATATCATTTACATGACTACCTGAACAGGGTGACATTATCACTGCCCCCGGAAAATCTGGGAGAGCAACCTTAGGTTCAGGGCAGGCCTGATTCCCACAGTCGGAACCAGCTGCCAGAGGTCTCTGGATCTGTGTGACGGTATTGCGGAGGTCATCTACCTCCAAAGACAACCCCAGTAGTTGTCCGACCAGTGCAGGGATTGGATCCATTGCCGCACTGATTATACAACGCCAAAACCGCCATTTTGTTTTATGTCACAACGAGGTGTGGGAGGGAACACTTCACCAAACACAAGAGGAGGGGGGAGGTATCTGGCCTACAAGCTAGGGAGGTGAAAATGTCACCACCTAATGAATCCTAACCGTAGCCCTGACTGCTAACCGAATGAACGAACCTCAGTGGTAGGACCGTTAATTCACTGGAACCTAAAGCCTGACTACCCTGCAATTCCCTGAGGTGGTGATAGGGCCCAAAGACGACCCGTTCCTTAAGCAGAAGGAACAGGGGTCTTGACTCAGACCAGATACCAGAAGGCAGGGGAAACAACACAAAACAAATACAAAGGAATGAGAAACTTAATTCCTGGAGTAGAAGAAAGAGCAGGAACACCAGACAACTCACAACAGCTCTTCCACTTGCAAATTAAGCTATACACCGCAAGGAGTGAAGGGAGTAGCCAGACTTAAATAGTGATTACCACTATGCTGCACCTGACTAGAGGTGTGGTCATTACCATCAACAACAAAGTGAACCTAAAAGAGGCTGTCAGTGACATCACGTGAAGACAGCCTCTCCGACCTTCTAACACCTAGCCAGGAAGTGACTGTGACAGCAATAGAGTTACCCTCTGCATATAAGGAATTTGTGATAAACAAAATGTGACCACCACCCCCCCCCCCCCCGCCCCCACACACTGACCCTACGATTGTCCTATAGAATTACTTCCTGGTGCACCTATACCTTTTGGAAACATCCACCCTTTGGAGGCCCTGAACTAAAGCCCTCAAGGACTACATAGAAGAAAATTGGGCTAACAGGTTTATCTGCCCATCTTCCTCACTGGCCAGGGCTCCCATATTCTTTGTTAAGAAGGACGGTTCTCTAAGACCTTGCATTGACTACCGAGAACTTAAAATTACAATCACAATTACAGGGAGAGGGAAGTGACCACTGTGCTCCACCCTTATCCCTGGCTCTGTCTTCTTGCCTCGCGAGTCCTAATGACAGGGGACAACTGGACGGCAAGCCCTAGCTTGGAATAAGTGCAGGGATGACAGACACACAACAGAACGTGAACGGACCGAGTCAATACCAGGAAAGCTACAAAGTACAAATGGAGTGAGCAGAGAATAATCAGGAGAAGCCGGGGTCATAAATACCAGGAGAGTCGTGAAGTACCAAAGGAGTCAGCAGAGCATCGTCAGGAGGAGGCTGGGGTCAGAATACCAGGAGAGCAGCAAAGTACACAAGGAGCAGGCAGAGGATTGTCAGGATTTCAGCAGGAGGTAAGTATGCCAGGAAAGACACAATCGCAGGTGGAACCTAAATAACAGGCAATCTGTGGCCAGCAGATTGCCTGTTTAAATAGGGAGCTAGAGGTGTTATGTGACGTGGCCAGCGTCACATGACTCCACACAAACTACACAGCCGAGCACCGAGTGATCAGCTTGGTGCTCAGCCCTAAAACCATTAGCATGAATGCAAATAGATGCACGCATAGTATTATCAGGAGAGCGGGTGACACTGGATGCATTTATGATGCGCGCGCGCTCCGGACATGCCCGCCTCCTAGATGGCGCTGTGACAGTACCCCCCCTTTTATGCGGAGCCACCGGACCCAAGGACTCAGGTGGCGGCTTCTCGGGATGATCCTCATGAAATTTCTTAACCAGTCTAGGAGCATGCTGGTACCCAAGACCTCTCCTCAGGTCTATAGCCCTTCCAGTGCACCAGATGCTGCAAGGAATTACACACTCTCCTGACATCCACAATTTTAGATACCACATACTCCACAGAATCCTTAACCAGAACAGGAAGAGGCGCGGCTTGTGACGGTACAACAGGTTTGATGATTTTTTTTAGTAGGGACTTGTGAAATACATCATGAATGTGGAACGAGTCGGGCAATTTTAACCTAAATGATACAGGATTAATCACCTCTACAATTTTGTACGGCCCTATAAAGCGAGGAGCAAACTTTCTTGAAGCAACTTTGAGTGAAAGATTTTTAGAGGACAACCACACCTTATCACCCACCTGAAAGTTCACCCCCATGGAACGTCTCCTATTGGCCTTGACTCTTTGAGTATCTTGAGCCTTTTCCAGGTTCGATTGAACCCGAGCCCATACTGTGCACAGTTTTGAAACAATCTCATCCACCTCAGGATTACACAAGGAGACGGATGACCCAGAAATAAAATGAGGATGAAAGCCATAGTTACAAAAAAAAAGGAGATAACCCCGCAGAGGAATTAACATGGTTATTCAGAGTGAACATGGCTAACGGAAGGTATTTCACCCACAACTGTTGATCATCTGCAACATATGCCCTGAGAAATTGTTCCACCGACTGATTGAGGCACTCGGTCTGTCCATTACTTTCAGGGTGATAAGCAGATGAGAAGGACAGAGAAATCTGGCATCTCAGACAGAAGGCCCTCCAAAACTTGGACACAAACTGCACACCCCTGTCAGATACAATATTTTCTGGAATGCCATGTAAAAGTACAATTTGTTCCACAAACAAAGATGCTAGGGTCTTTGCACTCAGGAGTTTAGGCAGGGGAATAAAGTGAGACATCTTGCTGAATCTATCGACCATTACCCAAACCACAGTCTTGCCCTCTGCAGGTGGCAGATCAGTGATAAAATCCATCGAGATATGAGACCAGGGTCTACTGGGAATGGGTAAGGGTCGTAGGTCCCCAGCCAGGCGAGTCCTAGGGGTCTTAGACCTCGCAAAAACCTTGCAGGCCAACACAGCAGTTGGAGACGAAACTGTACGGGAACAAACAACTTATCTGTAGGAGTGGATGGCGGAGCTAGGTGTTGTTCAGCCTTGATGAGAGTCATAATGTCCTGAGACAAGGCTGCTACAAAGACTTTAGCTGGTAAAATGGTTTCAGGTGGAGTATCTGTAGTCTGGTACGCACAGAAACTCTGAGAGAGTGCGTCGGCCTTCACGTTTCTACTTCCAGGTCTGAAAGTTATGGAAAAATTAAAGCAAGTAAAAAACAATGCCCATCTAGCCTGACAGGGATTTAACCTCTTAGCCGACTTGAGAAACATTAGGTTCTTATGATCGGTAACAACAGTAACACAATGTTTTGCCCCCTCAAGAAAATGTCTTCATTCTTCAAATGCCCACTTAATGGCCAGTAACTCCCAATTTCCTATGTCATATTTTCTCTCAGAGGGGGAAAACTTTCTGGAACAAAAAGCACAAGGTCTCAGGTTAGTGAGGGTAGCAGGACCTTGCGAGAGGACCTTGCGAGAGGACTGCTCCTGCCCCGTCCTCAGAAGCATCCACCACCACGACAAAAGTTTTTTCCTGATCTGGCTGGGTTAGAACGGGAGCACTACTGAAAGCCTCCTTTAGTGTTTCAAATGAATCTAAGGCCTCAGTAGACCAATTTTCCAGATCCGCCCCTTTTTTTGTGAGGTCAGTCAGTGGTCTAGCGATTACCGAGAAATTCTTTATGAACTTACGGTAGTAGTTAGCGAATCCAAGGAAACGTTGTGAGGCCTTTAAGGATGATGGTCTTACCCATCCCTTAATCACTAAAACCTTGCTAGGATCCATCTTTATGGCGTGGGGAGTCAGAACATGTCCTAGAAATCTAATCTCCTGCATCCCAAAAACACATTTTTCCTGTTTAGCAGATAATTGGTTCTCTCTCAACACCTGTCTAACATGAAACAGTAGTAAGAGTAGGGATGTTTCGTCAAAGTGACAGGTACCACGCCCCTTTTACACGCCCCCTTTTTATATAGTTTGATATCAATTTTATATCAAACTATAGACTTTTTATATCTAGTTTGATATCAAGTTTATATCTCTTGAAATTGCTGAGGACAAATGTGCGATATCAAGTTTATATCTCTTGAAATTGCTGAGCACAAATGTTTGCAACCACATTGCTCAACATTGCTCAATTCAAGATCACAAATGTTTGCAAAACACATTGTTCAATTCAAGAGTGCCTCAGACCCTGTCATCGACACGCCCGCTTGCAAAGCACATTTTCAATATTGAAACTGCTGATCACAAATTTTTCAAATAGCTTGATATCAAGTTTATTTCTCAAAATGCTGATCACAAATGTTTGCAAGACACATTGTTCAATTCAAGAGTGCCCCAGACACTGTCATCGACACGCCCGCTTGCAAAGCACATTTTCAATCGATACGGGCCTAAATGGCTTATCTACAAACACATTGCACAATTCAAGATTGCCCCAGCCCCTGTCATCGTGTTGCTCTACAAGGCCATAGCCCCCTGTCAGGGACATCAAAAACACATTATATCATTTTATACATTTTATAAGTTTCATTTTAAATAAAAATGCAAAAAATTTATCTACCTATCTATACTTATATCTAACAATTATCTATCTAACTTTCTATCTAACTAGCTATAATCTATCTTTCTAGCTATTTCTATCTATCCATTTTATCTATCAATCCCTATCTATAGTCTATCTATCCATCTAGCTGTTTTATATCTATCTACTTATCTATAGTCTATTTTCCAACTATCTATTATCTATCCTTCTATCTATCTATCTATCTATCTATCTATCTATCTATCTATCAACTATCTATATTTCTATCTACCTAACTATAGTCTATCTTTCTAGCTATTTCTATCTATCCATTTTATCTATCAATCCCTATCTATCATCTATCTGTTTTCTATCTATCTACTTATCTATAGTCTATTTTTCCATCTATCTATCTATTATCTATCCTGCTATCTATCTATCAATTATCTATATTTCTGTCTATCAATTATCTATATTTCTATCTACTTATCTATAGGTTATCTTTACATCTATCTGCTATCTATCTTTCCATGTAGCTATCTACATAGCTATCTATCTATACAGCCATATACCACATCTATCTAAAGTCTATCTATCAATTTATCTACCTATCTATCCTTCTATCTAACAATTATCTATATATCTTTATATCTACCTAGCTATAGTCTATCTTTATAGCTATTTCTATCTATCCATTTTATCTATCAATCCCTATCTATAGTCTATCTATCATCTATCTGTTTTCTATCTAGCTACTTATCTATAGTCTATTTTTCCATCTATCTATCTATTATCTATCCTTCTATCTATCTATCAATTATCTATATTTCTGTCTATCAATTATCTATATTTCTATCTACTTATCTATAGTCTATCTTTACATCTATCTGCTATCTATCTTTCCATGTAGCTATCTACATAGCTATCTATCTATACAGCCATATACCACATCTATCTAAAGTCTATCTATCAATTTATCTACCTATCTATCCTTCTATCTAACAATTATCTATCTATCTTTCTAGCTACCTATCTATAGTCTATCTATCCATCTATCTGTTTTCTATCTATCTACTTATCTTTAGTCTATTTTTCCATCGATTTGTTATCTATCCTTATATCTAGCTATCAATTATCTATATTACTATCGACCTATCTATAGTCTATCCTTACATCTATCTGTTATCTATCTATCTTTCCATTTATCTAGCTATATATATCTATCTATCTATCTATCTATGGATCGATACAGCCATATACCCCATCTATCTAAAGTCTATCTATCAATTTATCTACCTATCTATCCTTCTATCTAACAATTATCTATCTATCTTTATATCTACCTAGCTATAGTCTATCTTTCTAGCTATGTCTATCTATCCATTTTATCTATCAATCCATTTTTATCCAGACAACGGTCTATCTATCTATCTATCTATCCAGCTAGCTGTTATCTATACATTTATCTATACAACTATCTATTATCTATGTATATATACATCCATATACCCATCTATCTAAATTCTATCTATCTATCTTTCTAGCTACCTATCTATAGTCTATCTATCCATCTGTTTTCTATCTATCTACTTATCTATAGTCTATTTTTCTATCTATCTATTATCTATCCTATCTATCTATCTATTATCTATATTTCTATCTACCAATTATCTATATTTCTATATACCTATCTATAGTCTATCTTTCCATTTATCTATCTATATATCTATGTATCTATACAGCCATATACTTCATCTATCTAAAGTCTATCGATCAATTTATCTACCTATCTATCCTTCTATCTAACAATTATCTATCTATCTTTCTATCTACCTAGTTATAGTCCATCTTTCTAGCTATTTCTATCTATCCATTTTATCTATTAATCCATTTTTATCCAGACAACGGTCTATCTTTCTATCTATCTATCTATCTGTCTATCCAGCTATCTGTTATCTATCCAGTTATCTATCCAACTATCTTATCTATTATCTATCTATCTATCTATCTATCTATCTATCTATCTAGCTATCTAACAAATGTATCTTGCTATCTATCTAACTGGCTGTCTTTCGATCTGTTTTCCCTATTATTCTAGCCATTTTTCTAAAAATGTATCCATTGATCTGTCTTTCTATCTATCTTTCTATCAATTTTTTCTATCTATCCAGCTATCTAACAATTTATCCATTTATCTATATATGATCAATTTATCCGTATATCGGTGCCAATATAGACAGACAAACCCCACCACTCTGTCAATACACAATTTGAAATGTTTACACAATACAAAATTTCAAAAATGTTGTACAATATGCTGTAAAAAATGTAAAAATGATCATTGTATCCGTATATCTATCTATCTATCTATCTATCCCAATCTAACGTTTCAATAGATAAATATTTTATCTATCTATATACCTATCAATCTATATAACAATTTATCCATTTATCTATCTATCCTTCTATCTATTTCTACAATTTTTTCTATCTATCCAGCTATCTAACAATTTATCCATTTATCTATATATGATCAATTTATCCGTATATCGGTGCCAATATAGACAGACAAACCCCACCACTCTGTCAATACACAATTTGAAATGTTTACACAATACAAAATTTCAAAAATGTTGTACAATATGCTGTAAAAAATGTAAAAATGATCATTGTATCCGTATATCTATCTATCCCAATCTAACGTTTCAATAGATAAATATTTTATCTATCTATATACCTATCAATCTATATAACAATTTATCCATTTATCTATCTATCCATCTATCTATTTCTAACCATCTAGCTACTGTAACAGGGCTATCTATCAAACATCTATCTATTTACATTTCTATCTATCAAACATCTATTTATCTATCTATCTAAATGGCTGTCTTTCTATCTTTCTTTCTATCTAGTATCTATCTTTCAATCAATCTATCCATTTATCTAACAATTTATCCATTTATCTATCTATCTATCTATCTATTTCTAAACATCTAGCTACTATAACAGGGCTAGCTATCAAACATTTATTTACATTTCTATCAAACATCTTTTTATCTATCCACATAGATAACTGTCTTTCTATCTATTATATATCTAGCTTTCTTTCTATCTATTATCTATCCATCTTTCTATCTATTATCTATATGTCTTTCTATCTATTTTAGCTATCTATTTATCTAGCTTCTAATATCTATCTAACTTCCAATCGTTCTGTCTATTTTCCTATCAATCTATCCATTTATCTAACAATTTATCCATTGATATGTCTGTCTATCTATCTTTCTATCAATTTTTCTAGCTATCCAGCTATCTAACAATTTATCTATTTATCTATATATGGTCATTTTATCCGTATAGCTGTGCCAATATAGACAGACAAACCCCACCACTCTGTCATTACACACAGCAATGTTGCAAAGTTGTATTCATTTGAAATGTTTACAGAATTCAAAATTTCAAAGTGTTGTACAATATGCTGTAAAAATGTTAAAATGCTCAATTTATCCGTATAGCTATCAATCTTTCTATTCTTCTATCAATCTATCTATTATTATCTTTCTATCAAACATCTATTTATCTTTCTATCTAACCGTCTACCTTGCCACTATCTTTCTAGCTATCACATATCTATTTATCTATCATTTTATCTATCTATCTACATATCTAGCTATCTACCTATTTGACTATTTATCTAACAATTTATCTAGACATCTATCTATCGATCAATTTATCTATGAACAATCTAACTATCTACCTATCTATCTATTTTATCTATCTATCCATTCTATCTATCTTTATATCTATTACCTATCTTTCCATTATCTTTCTATCTATAACATATCTATTTATCTATCAATTTAGCAATCAACAATCTATCTAAATATCTGCCATTTTATTTATTTAGCTTCTAATAGCTATCTAATAGCCTATCTTTCTTTAAATTTTATATAACATTTATAGTGTTTGACATAAAGTTTTAGTTTGATATAACATTTTTAGTGTTTGATATAAAGTTTATATCGCTTGATATTGTTTGATATAAAGAGTATTCGTCCATTAAGGTCTTACCACGTCTGTCAGCTTCTTACTACAGAGGGCAACATCTTCCCAGACATTCTTCTCAGATTACTGTTAGTGGTAAAACAGGGCGTTTGAGTACAGCTTACTACAGATGGTGAAATCTAATGTCAGGCAGTTACAAATTAAAAAATAAATTTGCTCTTAAATTTATATTGATTCTTGCTACATTTGTATTCGTCCATTAAGGTCTTACCACTTCTGTCAGCTTCTTACTACAGAGGGCAACATCCTCCAAGACATTCTTCTCAGATCACTGCTAATGCTAAAACAGGTTGTTAAGTTTCATTTTGATAAAAATCTTTTTGGATATGCCCATTTCTAACACTTTGATAAGTTTTTAATATAAAATTAAGATTTTGACATAAAAAGGCCTATAATAAACATATAAATTCTTATAAAACATAATCTAACTATTTGAAATTTGTAAAGCGTGCCAGAGCCCGAATTGTGCGGAGCAGTCTAATAATACACTGTTGCCCGATATGTAGGACGTACTGCCGATCAGCTGCATGTTTTGAAACACATAGAAACCTGTCACTTAGTGATAAAGCTCTTTGTAAGAAAAAAACTTTTTGCGGATTTTGTTACAAATATATAGACAACGGCGATGAGCACAAATGTAACGGTTTAAAATGCACCATCTGCGGCGGCCAGGTTGACAAATTTGACGACCATGTTTGTTACATGCAGCCATACACCCCCAAAAAAATGACTGACAAGTACATCTTTTACGATTTTGAATGCATGCAAGAAACAGGCTTGCATGTACCCAATTTCATTTACGCAACCACACTATACGGACCCGACTCCTGGCAGTTTAGCGGAAAAACCTGTACGTTTGACTTTGTGCGATTTTTTGCCGACGGTAAGTTTTCGGGTTACACGCGGGAAGTGCCTCTTGGCGCCTGAAAAACCCATAGCCTCGGGCATCTTGCTGAGTTTCATAGGCATGAAATTCAGAGAGTCTATGAACCTAATTTTTAAGTCCCTAAGGGTAACGCACATTAACCGACCACCTTGATTAATAATATCAATTTTAAATTTTTCATTAATCAACGCCTGTAAAACAAAATAAGCGTCGTAGCGGCCTGCATTGTGCGCTATGAACGTGTAACCCGAAAACTTACCGTCGGCAAAAAATCGCACAAAGTCAAACGTACAGGTTTTTCCGCTAAACTGCCAGGAGTCGGGTCCGTATAGTGTGGTTGCGTAAATGAAATTGGGTACATGCAAGCCTGTTTCTTGCATGCATTCAAAATCGTAAAAGATGTACTTGTCAGTCATTTTTTTGGGGGTGTATGGCTGCATGTAACAAACATGGTCGTCAAATTTGTCAACCTGGCCGCCGCAGATGGTGCATTTTAAACCGTTACATTTGTGCTCATCGCCGTTGTCTATATATTTGTAACAAAATCCGCAAAAAGTTTTTTTCTTACAAAGAGCTTTATCACTAAGTGACAGGTTTCTATGTGTTTCAAAACATGCAGCTGATCGGCAGTACGTCCTACATATCGGGCAACATGTATTATTAGACTGCTCCGCACAATTCGGGCTCTGGCACGCTTTACAAATTTCAAATAGTTAGATTATGTTTTATAAGAATTTATATGTTTATTATAGGCCTTTTTATGTCAAAATCTTAATTTTATATTAAAAACTTATCAAAGTGTTAGAAATGGGCATATCCAAAAAGATTTTTATCAAAATGAAACTTAACAACCTGTTTTAGCATTAGCAGTGATCTGAGAAGAATGTCTTGGAGGATGTTGCCCTCTGTAGTAAGAAGCTGACAGAAGTGGTAAGACCTTAATGGACGAATACAAATGTAGCAAGAATCAATATAAATTTAAGAGCAAATTTATTTTTTAATTTGTAACTGCCTGACATTAGATTTCACCATCTGTAGTAAGCTGTACTCAAACGCCCTGTTTTACCACTAACAGTAATCTGAGAAGAATGTCTGGGAAGATGTTGCCCTCTGTAGTAAGAAGCTGACAGACGTGGTAAGACCTTAATGGACGAATACTCTTTATATCAAACAATATCAAGCGATATAAACTTTATATCAAACACTAAAAATGTTATATCAAACTAAAACTTTATGTCAAACACTATAAATGTTATATAAAATTTAAAGAAAGATAGGCTATTAGATAGCTATTAGAAGCTAAATAAATAAAATGGCCGATATTTAGATAGATTGTTGATTGCTAAATTGATAGATAAATAGATATGTTATAGATAGAAAGATAATGGAAAGATAGGTAATAGATATAAAGATAGATAGAATGGATAGATAGATAAAATAGATAGATAGGTAGATAGTTAGATTGTTCATAGATAAATTGATCGATAGATAGATGTCTAGATAAATTGTTAGATAAATAGTCAAATAGGTAGATAGCTAGATATGTAGATAGATAGATAAAATGATAGATAAATAGATATGTGATAGCTAGAAAGATAGTGGCAAGGTAGACGGTTAGATAGAAAGATAAATAGATGTTTGATAGAAAGATAAATAAATAGATAGATTGATAGAAGAATAGAAAGATTGATAGCTATACGGATAAATTGAGCATTTTAACATTTTTACAGCATATTGTACAACACTTTGAAATTTTGAATTCTGTAAACATTTCAAATGAATACAACTTTGCAACATTGCTGTGTGTAATGACAGAGTGGTGGGGTTTGTCTGTCTATATTGGCACAGCTATACGGATAAAATGACCATATATAGATAAATAGATAAATTGTTAGATAGCTGGATAGCTAGAAAAATTGATAGAAAGATAGATAGACAGACATATCAATGGATAAATTGTTAGATAAATGGATAGATTGATAGGAAAATAGACAGAACGATTGGAAGTTAGATAGATATTAGAAGCTAGATAAATAGATAGCTAAAATAGATAGAAAGACATATAGATAATAGATAGAAAGATGGATAGATAATAGATAGAAAGAAAGCTAGATATATAATAGATAGAAAGACAGTTATCTATGTGGATAGATAAAAAGATGTTTGATAGAAATGTAAATAAATGTTTGATAGCTAGCCCTGTTATAGTAGCTAGATGTTTAGAAATAGATAGATAGATAGATAGATAGATAAATGGATAAATTGTTAGATAAATGGATAGATTGATTGAAAGATAGATACTAGATAGAAAGAAAGATAGAAAGACAGCCATTTAGATAGATAGATAAATAGATGTTTGATAGATAGAAATGTAAATAGATAGATGTTTGATAGATAGCCCTGTTACAGTAGCTAGATGGTTAGAAATAGATAGATGGATAGATAGATAAATGGATAAATTGTTATATAGATTGATAGGTATATAGATAGATAAAATATTTATCTATTGAAACGTTAGATTGGGATAGATAGATATACGGATACAATGATCATTTTTACATTTTTTACAGCATATTGTACAACATTTTTGAAATTTTGTATTGTGTAAACATTTCAAATTGTGTATTGACAGAGTGGTGGGGTTTGTCTGTCTATATTGGCACCGATATACGGATAAATTGATCATATATAGATAAATGGATAAATTGTTAGATAGCTGGATAGATAGAAAAAATTGTAGAAATAGATAGAAGGATAGATAGATAAATGGATAAATTGTTATATAGATTGATAGGTATATAGATAGATAAAATATTTATCTATTGAAACGTTAGATTGGGATAGATAGATAGATAGATAGATATACGGATACAATGATCATTTTTACATTTTTTACAGCATATTGTACAACATTTTTGAAATTTTGTATTGTGTAAACATTTCAAATTGTGTATTGACAGAGTGGTGGGGTTTGTCTGTCTATATTGGCACCGATATACGGATAAATTGATCATATATAGATAAATGGATAAATTGTTAGATAGCTGGATAGATAGAAAAAATTGATAGAAAGATAGATAGAAAGACAGATCAATGGATACATTTTTAGAAAAATGGCTAGAATAATAGGGAAAACAGATCGAAAGACAGCCAGTTAGATAGATAGCAAGATACATTTGTTAGATAGCTAGATAGATAGATAGATAGATAGATAGATAGATAGATAGATAATAGATAAGATAGTTGGATAGATAACTGGATAGATAACAGATAGCTGGATAGACAGATAGATAGATAGATAGATAGAAAGATAGACCGTTGTCTGGATAAAAATGGATTAATAGATAAAATGGATAGATAGAAATAGCTAGAAAGATGGACTATAACTAGGTAGATAGAAAGATAGATAGATAATTGTTAGATAGAAGGATAGATAGGTAGATAAATTGATCGATAGACTTTAGATAGATGAAGTATATGGCTGTATAGATACATAGATATATAGATAGATAAATGGAAAGATAGACTATAGATAGGTATATAGAAATATAGATAATTGGTAGATAGAAATATAGATAATAGATAGATAGATAGGATAGATAATAGATAGATAGAAAAATAGACTATAGATAAGTAGATAGATAGAAAACAGATGGATAGATAGACTATAGATAGGTAGCTAGAAAGATAGATAGATAGAATTTAGATAGATGGGTATATGGATGTATATATACATAGATAATAGATAGTTGTATAGATAAATGTATAGATAACAGCTAGCTGGATAGATAGATAGATAGATAGACCGTTGTCTGGATAAAAATGGATTGATAGATAAAATGGATAGATAGACATAGCTAGAAAGATAGACTATAGCTAGGTAGATATAAAGATAGATAGATAATTGTTAGATAGAAGGATAGATAGGTAGATAAATTGATAGATAGACTTTAGATAGATGGGGTATATGGCTGTATCGATCCATAGATAGATAGATAGATATATAGCTAGATAAATGGAAAGATAGATAGATAACAGATAGATGTAAGGATAGACTATAGATAGGTCGATAGTAATATAGATAATTGATAGCTAGATATAAGGATAGATAACAAATCGATGGAAAAATAGACTAAAGATAAGTAGATAGATAGAAAACAGATAGATGGATAGATAGACTATAGATAGGTAGCTAGAAAGATAGATAGATAATTGTTAGATAGAAGGATAGATAGGTAGATAAATTGATAGATAGACTTTAGATAGATGTGGTATATGGCTGTATAGATAGATAGCTATGTAGATAGCTACATGGAAAGATAGATAGCAGATAGATGTAAAGATAGACTATAGATAAGTAGATAGAAATATAGATAATTGATAGACAGAAATATAGATAATTGATAGATAGATAGAAGGATAGATAATAGATAGATAGATGGAAAAATAGACTATAGATAAGTAGCTAGATAGAAAACAGATAGATGATAGATAGACTATAGATAGGGATTGATAGATAAAATGGATAGATAGAAATAGCTATAAAGATAGACTATAGCTAGGTAGATATAAAGATATATAGATAATTGTTAGATAGAAGGATAGATAGGTAGATAAATTGATAGATAGACTTTAGATAGATGTGGTATATGGCTGTATAGATAGATAGCTATGTAGATAGCTACATGGAAAGATAGATAGCAGATAGATGTAAAGATAACCTATAGATAAGTAGATAGAAATATAGATAATTGATAGACAGAAATATAGATAATTGATAGATAGATAGCAGGATAGATAATAGATAGATAGATGGAAAAATAGACTATAGATAAGTAGATAGATAGAAAACAGATAGATGATAGATAGGGATTGATAGATAAAATGGATAGATAGAAATAGCTAGAAAGATAGACTATAGTTAGGTAGATAGAAATATAGATAGTTGATAGATAGATAGATAGATAGATAGATAGATAGAAGGATAGATAATAGATAGATGGAAAATAGACTATAGATAAGTAGATAGATATAAAACAGCTAGATGGATAGATAGACTATAGATAGGGATTGATAGATAAAATGGATAGATAGAAATAGCTAGAAAGATAGATTATAGCTAGTTAGATAGAAAGTTAGATAGATAATTGTTAGATATAAGTATAGATAGGTAGATAAATTTTTTGCATTTTTATTTAAAATGAAACTTATAAAATGTATAAAATGATATAATGTGTTTTTGATGTCCCTGACAGGGGGCTATGGCCTTGTAGAGCAACACGATGACAGGGGCTGGGGCAATCTTGAATTGTGCAATGTGTTTGTAGATAAGCCATTTAGGCCCGTATCGATTGAAAATGTGCTTTGCAAGCGGGCGTGTCGATGACAGTGTCTGGGGCACTCTTGAATTGAACAATGTGTCTTGCAAACATTTGTGATCAGCATTTTGAGAAATAAACTTGATATCAAGCTATTTGAAAAATTTGTGATCAGCAGTTTCAATATTGAAAATGTGCTTTGCAAGCGGGCGTGTCGATGACAGGGTCTGAGGCACTCTTGAATTGAACAATGTGTTTTGCAAACATTTGTGATCTTGAATTGAGCAATGTTGAGCAATGTGGTTGCAAACATTTGTGCTCAGCAATTTCAAGAGATATAAACTTGATATCGCACATTTGTGCTCAGCAATTTCAAGAGATATAAACTTGATATCAAACTAGATATAAAAAGTCTATAGTTTGATATAAAATTGATATCAAACTATATAAAAAGGGGGCGTGTAAAAGGGGCGTGGTACCTGTCACTTTGACGAAACATCCCTACTCTTACTACTTGAAACACATGACTCTTAAAATCAGGGGAAAATATCAAAATGTCGTTGAGATCTACAATGCCAAATTTTCCCAAGAACTCCCTAAGAATATCGTTCATGAAATTTTGGAACACAGCCGGGGCATTACTGAGTCCAAAAGGCATAACGAGATATTCAAAAGTGACCAGCCGGGGTATTGAATGCGGTTTTCCACTCGTCCCCCTCCTTGATTCAGATTAAATTGTATGCTTCTCTTAAATCAACCTTAGAAAACCAGGCCGCCCCTAATACCTGGTTAAATAAATCTGGAATCAATGGGAGGGTGTAAGTATTCCGGATAGTGATCTCATTTAATTTCCGGTAATCTATACAGGGTCTAAGACCACCATCCTTCTTCTAAAAAAAGAAAAACCCTGCCCCCATAGGAGAAACAGGGGGTCTAATGTGCTCCTTAATGAGACTCTCCTTAATGTAATCTTCCATCGCCTCACGTTCAGGTTTGGAAAGATTGTAAATACGCCCCTTAGGAAACCTTGCCCCCTTCTCCAGGACTATGGCGCAATCATAAGGTCTATGGGGAGGAAGAGCCTCTATGGAAGATGACGACGAGAACACATCAGCATACTCTTTTATGACTCCGGGTAATACCTCAGACTCCACAGAGAACCCAACCCGTATTCTAGACAAACACGAGCCACACTCAACGGCATCCCCAATACCACCTCAACTGGTAAGTTCTCTAGGACTAACAGGGAACATTTCTCTAAGTGGCACACTCCCACAGCTAAGGAAATCTCTGAGGTACATGACATCACAGTACCCCCCACCAGGGGAGTGGAGTCGATGGCCATGATATGGATGGGCGTAGGTAAAACAAAAATTGGAATACCCTGTCTAGTAGCATACCCCTGGTCAATTAAGCTGGCCGCTGAGCCCGAATCTATAAAGGCCTGACCCGACCACTTATTAGAACCCAGAGAAATGGTTATAGGAACTAAAAGCCTACTCTTTGTAATAACAGGGAGTACCTGGTCCCTTGGGGGTCTTGTCTTGAAAGCCTTATCAGAAAGGATCCTCTTTGGATACCGATTGATCCAATGGTCAGGATCTCCACAGTAGAAACAGATCCCACGTCTGCGGCGCTGATCCCCTCTGGTCATCCCAATTTGCATAGATTCTTCAGAGGAAACCTCAACACCACTCCTGGTGCAACCCTTAGACTGGACCAGTACCTGAGAAGAGAACTGTCGTTCCTGTCGTCTTTCTCTCACACGTCGGTCGACTCGGACTGCTAGGGTCATAGTCTCCTCAAGAGTCTCAGGGAGCTGATAACTCACTAGTAGGTCTTATAGATTATCAGATAGGCCTGACCTGAATTGCCACTTAAGAGCCGGCTCGTTCCACACCGAGGGAACACACCACCTTCTAAATTGGGTGCAATACTCCTCCGCAGAGAGGTTGCCTTGAACCAATGCTTTTAGCGCAGTTTCGGCTACCAGGGCCCTGTCTGGTTCATCATACAGGGTACCCAGAGCCTGAAAAAAAACCTCTACTGTGGTTAAACAACTAGCATCAGGGGGTAAAGAAAAGGCCCACTCCTGGGGATCCCCCTGTAAGCGGGAAATAACAAGCCGGGGTCATAAATACCAGGAGAGTCGTGAAGTACCAAAGGAGTCAGCAGAGGATTGTCAGGAGGCCGGGGTCAGAATACCAGGAGGGCAGCAAAGTACACAAGGAGCAGGCAGAGGATCATTAGGATTTCAGCAGGAGGTAAGTACAGCAGGAAAGACAATCGCAGGTGGAACCTAAATAACAGGCAATCTGTGGCCAGGAGATTGCCTGTTTAAATAGGGAGCTAGAGGGGTCACTTTTTAACATCTCGTCAATGATATCTTCAGAGATCTTTTGGACCAGTTCATAGTCATCTATTTACGATATCTTCTCTAACTCTATGGAAGAACATCAGAAACATGTGAGACTTATTTTGGAAGAATCAACTTTACATTAAGATTGAAAACTGTGAATTTCACCAGACTGAGATACAATTCCTTGGCTATATAATTTCACCTCATGGTCTACACCTGGACCCTAGCAAAATTAAAGCAACAGTAGATTGGCTGACCCCCAGGAACATAAAAAATTTTCAATGTTTCATAGGTTTTGGCAATTTTTATAGATGCTTCATTAAGAATTTCTCAGAAATAATTACTCCTATTACCCAGTTGACTAAGAAAAAAAATGCTTTTGTCTGGTCTCCCCAAGCACAGGAATCTTTTTGTCTCCTAACTTCCAAGTTTACTACAGCCTCTGTATTAGTTCATCCCGACCTAGAACTTTCCTTCATTGTAGAAGTATATGCTTCAGACTGTGCTATAAGGGCTTTTCGGTCTGAGAGAACCGGAGAGAAGGGTTTATTGCATCTATGTGCTTTTTTCTCCCAATGTTTATCCCCTGTTGAGAAGAATTATGATGTGGGGAATAAAGAACTGTTAGCTATCATTTCAGCTTTTAAGGAATGGAGACATCATCTTAAAGGAACCTCACAGCAAATAATAGTTCTGCCTGATCACCGTAATTTGGAATTTGTTAGATCTTCCAAATGTCTATTCCTTGCCAAGCTTGTTGGAGTCTCTTCCGCAATCAATTCAACTTCGTAATCTCGTACAGGCCCGGTTCCCGCAATGGCAAGGCAGGTGCTCTATCTAGAAACTTTTCCAATGATTCCACTTCTACGATTTTGCCCAAGACCATTGTTCCCAAGTCTAATTTTGTGGGAGTAATCCATAATAAGGACTTGCTTAACCCCTTAAGGACACAGCCTTATTACACCTTAGGACCAGGCCATTTTTTGCAAATCTGACCAGTGTCACTTTAAGTGGTGATAACTTTAAAACGCTTTGACTTATCCAGGCCATTCTGAGAATGTTTTTTGTCACATATTGTACTTCATGACACTCGTAAAATAAAGTAAAAAAGAAATATTTTTTTGCATAAAAAAGTCAAATTTACCAAAAATTGGGAAAAATTAGCAAATTTCAAAGTTTCAGTTTCTCTACTTCTGTAATACATAGTAATACCCCTAAAAATTGTGATGACTTTACATTCCCCATATGTCTACTTCATGTTTGAATTATTTTGGGAATTATATTTTATTTTTTGGGGATGTTACAAGGTTTAGAAGTTTAGAAGCAAATCTTGAAATTTTTCAGAAATTTACAAAAACCCAATTTTTAGGAACCACTACAGCTCTGAAATCACTTTGCGAGGCTTACATAATAGAAACCACCCAAAAATGACCCCATTCTATAAACTACACCCCTCAAGGTATTCAAAACTGATTTTACAAACTTTGTTAACCCTTTAGGTGTTGCACAAGAGTTATTGGCAAATGGGGATGAAATTTGAGAATTTCATTTTTTTGCCTAATTTTCCATTTTAACCAATTTTTTCCACTAACAAAGCAAGGGTTAACAGCCAAACAAGACTGCATCTTTATTGCCCTGACTCTGTCGTTTACAGAAACACCCCATATGTGGCCGTAAACTACTGTACGGCCACACAGCAGGGCGTAGAGTGAAAGGTGCGCCGTTTGGTTTTTGGAAGACAGGTTTTGCTGGACTGGTTTTTTGACACCATGTCCCATTTGAAGCCCCCTGATGCACCCCTAGAGTATAAACTCCATAAAAGTGACCCCCATCTAAGAAACTCAAGGTATACAAAACTGATTTTACAAACTTTGTTAACCCTTTAGGTGTTGCACAAGATTTAATGGAAAATAGAGATAAAATTTCACTTTCACTTTTCATTTTTTTTGGGCAGATTTTCCATTTTAATATGGCCACATTATTTATGGCCCTGATTCTGTAGTTTACAGAAACACCCCATATGTGGTCGTAAACTGCTGTACGGGCACACGGCAGGGCGCAGAAGTAAAGGAATGCCATGCGGTTTTTGGAAGGCAGATTTTGCTGGACTCCCAAAAAGTGACCCCATTTTAGAAACCACGGGATAGGGTGGCAGTTTTGTTGGTACTAGTTTAGGGTACATATGATTTTTGGTTGCTCTATATTACACTTTTTGTGCGGCAAGGTAACAAGAAATTGTTTTTTTGGCACCGTTTTTTTTTTGCTATTTACACCATTCATCTGACATGTTAGATCATGTGGTAATTTTATAGAGCAGGTTGTCACGGATGCGGTGATACCAGTAGTGACTTCTTGTAAGTTGTGTTGCGCTGGTCTGCTGCTGTTTATATATGTAAGTGGCAGGCTGATGATGGGGGTCATAGTACCAATGCACTTCCCAATGATCTTGTCACTTTTCTGTAGACACAAGAAGTCCCTCTCTTATGAAACATGCAGAGGGTGCAGTATAACTGTGACTGCACACAACTGAAGCTGTTCTATAGACCAAGCCTGTGGTCCTCATTACAGGCAGTTATTGGCAGCCCTGTTTGTCTATTTAGCACCAGAAGTGTATGAATCATACCAGAAACAAGCATGCAGGTAAGCTTATTTGATTTAACAAAAATGTCTGATAAACACCTGATCTACTGCATGCTTGTTCAGGGCCTATGGCTAATGTTTTCAAAGTAGAGGATCAGCTGGACAGCCAGGCAACTGTTATTGCTCAAGTAATGGGGATCTTGCCACAGGCACACTAAACCTGCAACACCAAGGGCACCGCACCTACCACCGGCCTGGTCCCTATATACAGACAATGCCCCAGAGGATCCATGTGCCAGCCTCTCCATCACTGCTGTACGCCTGCCCAGGGCATATAAAAACTGAGTACCAATACTCACAATCGCTCACCCTGCAGGACTGGCGTATTGCATATTTTGGCGTCACGAACAGGATACAAATATTTCTACGCCATAGTGGAATCTAAACTGTGTGCCATAACGGATAGGGATAAATACCCTATCCGTTTATTAAAAAATTTTGGGACCAAAGAACTGTGAAAAAAAATACGGTGTGAAACTGTACATTGTGGACTGTTTGCTGATTTCTGAGTCACCGCTTGCTGTCAGTGAATTGACAGCATTATGCTTAAAGATGGCCGCCTAAGCTGACAGGATAATCGTTGCACCATTGTTGTGTCCATCTGGCGCGAAAAGGAAGAGAAGGTACCGCCCTGCCTGCAAAGATGATATCGCCTACCTCGAATCCTGAAGCTCAGAGAGGCCGCGCCCATCTCCTGACACTGCGCGTGGGACCTCCGCACGACGTAATCACATACCTCGCGAGATTTGGACTGCGCATCACCGGACTAAGTAAACTTTTGCTATTAACCAACCCCTTTGTATTCAAGTACCAGGAAGATTCCGATCCTTGCTGGGAGACTGGGGGGGAGGTCCCTCATTAGTAATAAAGGACTTGATCCAGGGGAAAACACATCCAATTCGGATTTTGGTCTGCTCCGCCGCTCCTTAAAGGGCCATACCCTCTCTGTGGTCACCCTTAGCAATGGTCTAGAGTGCGAAGTCCAGCGTGAGTCTGCCTACAGGACTTTCCTCCATAGACCACGCCATGTCCGCCTCTGAGGAAACGGGGCAGGTAGCCCCCAACAAGCCTTCTGTAATTCACGCAGCTAAGAACAGGGCGCCCACCGCTGAGGGAGCATCCAGTCTGATGCCGCTGACCATGCCATATTATTTCGGGGCTTCCTGGTTCCCGCGATATTCCGGGGAAGCCCACAAACTGAAAGACTTTAAAGACCAGATCCTGGCCTTATTCCGGCTCTATACTATCTCCGCTGAGCAACAGATTGAGATTCTCTTAGCGCAGTTAGAAGGGGCCCCCCGCAGAGAGGTCATGTCATGGCCCAGCTCCGAAAAAAATAACATGGAACAGATCTTTGATCGCCTCAGCACCACGTTTGAAGCCAGGGCGGTGTCTGAAGTTAAGATGCGATTTTTCAGCCGGAAGCAACAGCCCGGTGAGTCACTCCGTGATTTTGCTTTGTCCCTACAAGAGACCTTGAGGGCCGTGGTCCAGGTGGACCCCCGGGAGGCTGAGGACCAGGACCGGACTCGGAGAGCAGTTTATTGCAGTTGTAAACGCTGAGCACTTAAAGGGCCAGCTAAGGATGCTGTCGGCCCAACACCCCAATTGTGCATTTTTTGACTTTTAAAGAGCTGGCCATCAGTATCCTGGCTCAAAACCCACCCATAGGGCTGGCGGCCTCCCTTGAACCTCAGGCCTGCCAACCTAAAATTATTGATGCAAAACCATCCAGATCCAGTCAAGCCACCCAGGCTCTGGTAACAGATGTGGTGGTGGTGTTAATGGAGCAAGTTAACCATCTCACTAAGAGTCTGGAGAAGGTGTGCAGGAAAATAGATGAATGGGAAAGACCATTGTTGTTGGAAGACGAGAGCCCCCTACCTCAAAGGCTCCTCCCACCTGCATATAAAGAGGTCTACCCCAAAGAACCTGGTGGACGACCAAGTTACTGGTCTAAGAATCGCAAACAGCCTTTCTGCACCTATTGTAAAAAATATGGCAATACTAAAACAACGTGTTGGCAGTTAATGCGAATGGAAAAGGAGAAATCTGTACTGCCCGGATCCAGGATAACCAGCCGGTAATCCTGCCACCGAATTCCCAGATGATTCTATGGTGCCGTGCTGTACTAGGGATCCAGGGCCAAATAGCATGACCGGCGTGCCAATCACATACGTGATGGAAAGGGAGGGAAAAGGGAAGGCCCTGTCCAAGGGAGAGGGAAAGGTGGTGACCCCTAACTCACCTTGAGGCTGGCACCTGACTGCCCTGACGTCGCTAGACAGGTTCCTCACCCGTACGCCGATCACGTGCCTAAACCCTAGCTTTCCCTGAGATGAGCCCTATGTAGTGAATAGGGCAGTGGGAACACTCGTCCGCACCACTAACACTAAAGGAAAACACCAAGGAGAGGACAGACAATACAGACAAAACATATAATCCCAGGTGGGTGACAACAGTGGACAACAAAAGTCCAACAGGGATCCGGAGGGTAATGCTCTGGAACAACAACCAGGAATAACAGCTACACAGCTACACAGCTCCAGTGGGTCAGTATAGAAGTCCAGGCAGGAAGCTCTATATCTGGCAACCAGAGAAGTGGGAGAGGGGAATATAAGGAGGTTGGGATTGCTGGACAAGAAACAGCTGAGGAGAAGAAGCTACGGATCCCTGAGTGAGCAAAAAAGAATTGCAAGGCAAACCCAGAAAGCTACCATTAAGAAAGAGCACTATCTTTAGACATAGAGCGCGAAGCCACCCGCTGCGACTTCCTGACCCCGGGTATAACGGAGTCAGATGTGGCTCTTGACACTCTCGTGACACCAAGACTATCAAGCCCTGGTGGAGCCTATCCAAATTGAGAATCATCCCTTTGTGCGAGCAGCCAAGAGCCTGGTGACTGTATCTCAAGGTAAAGTGTCTGTCCGTTTGATTAATTTCAGTGATCACCCTGTTACTCTCTCTAAGCACTGCCCTGTGGCTCAGCTTTTCCAGGTATCCTTCCAGGATGTTAGCCGTCTGCCTGCCACTGAGACGTCTCAAACCGCACAGAGCAGCAGCGCCCCTGCCAGCGCCTCTTCAGTATCCTGGTGGGAGGAACTTCATGTGGGAAACAAATCCACCCCAAAGGATCAAATAAAGGGAGTCCTGAATCTGGTGAAAGAGCACCACAAGGCCTTTAGCAAGCACTCCATGGACTATGGAGAGGTCAGTGTAATCAAACATACCATACCCACTGGCTCTCATCCTCCTATCAAGGAGAGATACAGACCCATATCACCTACTACCTACCAGTCTGTAAAAGAGATGATACAGGAAATGAAGGACTCTAATATAATCCTCGACACAGTCATAGTCCCTGGGCTGCGTCCCTAGTTCTTGTTCATAAAAAAGATGGCAGCATTAGGTTCTGTGTGGACTATAGAAAAATCAATGAAATCACCCACAAAGATGCTTATCCGTTGCCACACATTAAAGAGTCTTTGACTGCCCTGGGGTCATCAGCCTACTTCTCAACTTTGGACTTAAGCAGTGGATACTGGCAGGTACCTATGGCCCCAGAAGAACGGGAAAAGACCGCTTTCACTACGCCTATGGGCCTGTTTGAATTCAACTAACATGCCTTTCGGACTGTGTAATGCTCCAGGGACGTTCCAGCGGTTGATGGAGCGTTGTTTAGGCCATAAGAACTTTGAGACTGTATTGCTCTACTTGGATAACATCATTATCTACTCCAAGACATATGAGGATCCTTTAAAACATCTGGCTGAAGTGTTTCAAGTCCTCGTTAAATATGGCCTTAAAATCAAGCCGTCCAATTGCCATCTGCTGAAAGCAGCGGTAAAGTACCTGGGACATGTTTGTTAGTGCAGAAGCAGTCTAGCCTGATCCTGATAAACTTGCTGCTGTCTGTAATTGGCCTACTCCTACCACCGTGAAGGAGGTGAGAAGTTTCCTCAGCTTTGCAGGATATTACAGACGCTTCATCCTGCATTTTGCACAGATTGCAGATCCGATCCAGGAACTCCTAAGGGGGCATCCCAAAAAGAGCCCAAAGACTCCTATCCCCGTTGAATGGAATGAAGAACGGGAGATTGCCTTTCAGCTCCTAAAGAAAAAGCTGACCGAACCCCCTGTCCTGGGTTACCCGGATTATCAGAAACCGTTTTACCTCTATACAGATGCCAGTAAAAGAGGCCTGGGAGCCGTGTTGGCTCAGGTGCAAGACAACAAAGAAAGGGTGATTGCCTACGCCAGCAGATTCCTGAGGAGAGCTAAAAAAAACTATTAGAATTATAGTTCCTTCAAGCTGAAATTCCTTGCTTTAGTGTGGGATGGGACTGAAAAATTCAAGGACTACCTTGCTGCCACTTCATTTGTCGCCTTCACTGACAATAATCCCCTGGCACATCTGAATACAGCCAAGTTAGGGGCTCTGGAGCAAAGATGGGCTTCCCGCCTTGCCAACTATGACTTCACTGTGAAATACGGGGCAGGCCGCTCAAATGATAATGCTGATGCCCTGTCTCGGCTTACCACTACAGAAGCACCAGACAAACCAAAGGACGCCTGGGAAGAAGTGGAGATGCCGCCGTTTTACAACAAATTTGCTCAACAAGATAATGTTCACACTGAAAATAACTCAGCTGCTAATCCCTCTTCACCGAATACTCCTGAGTCAAGGGGCGAACAAGAAAGGTGGATTAAGCTCCAGTCAGAAAGCAGAGTCCTCGGTGAACTGCTCGACTTCCTTACTAGTGGGAGAACTCCTGAAAGAGTCTGCAGGAAGAGTACAGACCCAGAACTATTGAAACTGTGGAGACATCGCCACCAACTCTTCCTTCAAAAAGGCCTGTTGCTAAGAAGGAGCCTGGATCCAGTGTCCTGCGATAGGGTGTACCAGATCCTCATACCACGTTGAGACGCCAGTTTTGTATTAGAGATGTATCACAACCGGTCCGGACATTTCGGCGTGCAGAAAACTGAGACCACCATTCGCAGAAGGTTCTATTGCATTGGGATGAGAGAAGACATTGAAAAATGGTGCCGGGAATGTACTGCCTGTGCCGTCGGGAGAAGTGAGCGCCATGACCAGAGAGCGATTGCTCTGCCATTGGATTACCTGCCATTGGATTCCAGCAGTATTCCACTAGTATCGTGACAACCTGCTAATGTCACACAGGGTCATGTGACTGTGCCCCTGACCCGGTACTGTGACCCATTATACCCTGCATTGTGCCCTCTTACCACACACTGTGAAGGACCCCTAGTCATTGCCTGTACTGTATCCTCTTATACACTTTTATCCAGTCACGGTATGGCGGTGTTATCCAGTCACTGTACAGAGGTGTTATCTGGTCAATGTATGGCGGTGGTATCGAATAACTGGATGGCCATAACTGTATCCCTTTCCCTGCCCACGCCATCCTTTTTTAGACCTGGCATGATGCAATTTGCGGTGCTAAGAACCTTTGCGCCACAATCTGTGTCAGAAATACGCCTAACATAGACATATTTCTATATAATAAATGACCACCAGATTGTATTATTATTCGTGGGTAGGGCTAATATATTTATAATATATAGATTCTAGTGTATTATACTGTGCCCTGTATTTCCCAATAGAAAATGATCCTTGGGAAACACAGTCCTCATCCCTAACCACCAGAACCAGGTAGCACTCTGTCAGTACATGGCGGCCTCCCCTCTCCGCCACGCTGCTCTGCTGTGTACTGGTGCTTATTCTAACACTAGGGCTGGGTTCACATCCTATTTTTGCCATTGATTTAATGCATACCAAAAATGTATGCGTTAACAGATGCCTCAGACTGATGCAGTACAGTGGCATCCGTTCACCATACAGTTCCAGGGTAGAAAAAAAAATTATGTTAACGTATGCATTTTTTTAATGGACTCTGCAGGATACAAAAATGTGGTGTTACACATTTATTTACATCAAACCAATAGGAAATAACATTTTTCTAGGCTCCAGCAGGGCACATTTTTGAGTTTCCCTTTAAGATGCATAACAATGACCCCTGATTAAAATACACATTTTTTTGTGGGAATTTTTGCCAATGATCCCCCTCTGGTATATCACTGTCCATGTTGTGGGACTATTTGTGTACTTCTAGTAAGTGTTTGCAGGCTGAAAATATGACCTTAAAAGGGAACCTGTCACCAGTTTTATGGTGTCCTAACTAAGGGCAACATAAATAAGTGACTGATTCTCTTAGCAAAATGCTGGGTCACTTTCTTTGATTGACCCAGTCAATCTGCCAACATCTTGTATTGAAAAGCTCCAGCTGATAACGATGAGTCATGAATATTTATGAGCTCCTGACTCTCCCTGCCTACCGGCTGCAGATGGACAGTTATTTTCCATATGAATCAGCAGCAGGTGGGCAGGGGTGTGGCTATATCTTTGAATTAAATAAACGCTGGACTCACTGACATCACGCTGGACTCAAATCAGCTCATTAGCATGCGGCATCTTTGTGTGTATATTATGAGGTAACCATCTGTCATACCAGTTGGTGAATACATCTAAGGTACTTTTTAGTAGTTAATGATTGTATATAATTAGTTAGATGATAATCAAATATCCACATGACAGGTTCCCTTTAAGGTTTTTCAGGTTTGCCTGCCATTAAAGTGAATGGGGCCCGTCGCAATGCGCGGTTCGCGAATCGTCCCAGCCGATGTTCGTCCATCACTAGTCACACAGTTCCTGAAGTCTTCCACCTAACTGCAAGACATCTTATCAAGTAAACAAATGTAAAAAATGTCTTACTTGAGCTGCAAAGAATGGTGTTCCCCTATGTGAGGAATATGGATCATTATTAGCTTGGCTCATTACCGGATAATTACCTTAATAAAGACAAGTGAACAGAAGCACCCATGTGATTGGCTGCATTCATCTTGTAAGATTTTAGAAGCGATCCAGGCTTGGGGGGGGGGGGGGGTGTTAGGGTTACAGGTGTATTTTGCTTATCCTGATAAACCACCCACCTCGTGAAGTTAGTAAAAAGTATATGATACTGTAATATTTATATGATACATGTATCTTTTTATATGATTTTTTAAATAAGATTTTAGACTATTTTTACTTGTTCGCTCTATTCACTTACTACATATTGGCCTGATTATTCAGACAAATTAACGGTCTCTCAGCCACACGAGATCCAGTGTAGTATATGTATATTCTATATTTTATAACAACATATCCAATACTAAAATTCCTTTCTATTGGCGCTCGCAATGGGTTTCTAGAAATAGGCGGATTGGAGGGGAAACTAAGACCCACTAGTCCCCGATTTTCTTCCACCCCATTTAGCCTATGCATGTGGAGACACTAGTCTGCTTAACAAACCCCTGAGCAGCCGATCTACTATTCTGTCTCTTCCATACTACTTCTACAACCCTCTGGCACCTCAAGTTTTTCAGATCCATTGGAGTCTATTCCATCAGATCCAACTAACCCTCAAACCTTCTTTCTTTTATATAGCATATTTTGTTTTTTGCCTTCCTCTGGATCAACTTGCGGGATAACAGGCCGAACTGGATGGACAAATGTCTTTTTTCGGCCTTATGTACTATGTTACTATGTTACTATGTTATATCTGCACACTCCTCTCCCTGTAAGTAGTTTTGTCTCCTTAGTGCCCGGTCTTTATTTGTAGACACATCACATCATAAATCATAGTATTGGTGGATGCCCAATAAATTGATAGGGGTTTATTATTACCTTGTAAGCTATACTTTTTTCAGATACATCTCCTTCTTATACCCCGCATCAAGCGATAGGGGTAGGAGGAAATTCTGACCAGGTTTTGGTGCCAATTTGTTGCATTAATAGCTGCACAAGGGATAATCCTTATTGTGATTATCATTTTGTATAGTGATTCACTCTTGTTCCAATTTTTTTTACGTGTATCAATAAAGTTTAACATTTTAAAATATATACACATACAAACATTCTATTGTTCAGTGACAAGTGTCATAAGTGACAAGTGAACATAATCCAATTATATCTCAATCAGTGAATTGTTAACTACTCAAGAAACCACCATACAGCAGCAGCAGGACATGGATCAGAACCTGAACCAGCAGCAGATGGTGACATACTTGGACTGCACCCTGTCATCCAAGATCCCCTGCACTACTAGGCAGCCAAACTTGAATTGTGGCAGCAAATGGCTGAGTTTGCCCTGGACAAGGTTACCTGCCCAGCCAGTAGTGTGGCATCAGAGCAAGTGTTTAGTGCAGCAGGTGGCATAGTTACCCCAAAGAGAACTCACGTTTCAACATAAGATAAGAGACTAACCTTTATAAAGATGAATCAGGCGTCGATCAACCAGGATTCCCATGCACCAGTACCTGATTCAAAAGACTAAGCCATTCTGGCAGTAACGTAGTGTGCTGTAACACCGGAACTTTGTGACAAATGGACTGCTACTTCTTCCCACATGCTGCTGCCACCCACCTGATACCACCTGCCAGCTGCCTCTACTGCCATCTGCTCTTACTGTGATCTGGCACCATCTTGTTCTGTTACTGCCACTGCCCACCCCCGTCTCTGTTCTGGGGCCACTAGTGTGACTCTTCATGTTGTTGCCACCCTTACCAGTCTGTTACGGGGCCACTAGTGTCCCTGTTTGGCCATGTTGATATCACCATTTATTTTTCAGAGCTTCTGATCCTTCAGAAGAACACAAAACAAAGAAAAAAGGTCCTGTCATTTGAGCATCTATAAGGCCTCTATCACATGGTCAGTATTTTGCATCAAGATTTAATCATGATTTGAAAGCCAAAAGGAGTCAGTTGAAAAAACACAGAATACATGCAAATATTTCCATCACATTTTATCTCTGTTTTTCACCCACCACTGTTTTTATCTTGCGAATACTGGTGAAATACTGATACCCAAAGAAATTGACCAAATACTGACCATGTGATAGATGTCATTGAAGTCCTGCATTCAGGACTTATTTTCCATTTATCATACAGTCAGCATTTTGCTTCAGGATTTTGGAAGCCAAAAGCAGGATTGGGTCCAAAAAACAGAACATATGCACATATTTCCATCTCATTTTTTTTCTGTTTTAGACCCAGTCCTGTTTTTGCCTTAAAAATACTTATCAAATGCTGACCAAATACTGACCTTGTTAAGAGGATGCTCAAAATATGTTCTGACGAATCAGAAGAAGGGAAAAAAACTGTGATGTCAACGCTGCCTTACTGCTGACATCCTCCCCACTCTGTCATAGGCCACTACTTGAATATTGGGTCGCTACATGGTTCAGTCCACGTCAATAAATTAGACCTGATGCTAATATTGACCTTTAAAGCTGAGTTCACATTTCAGCTAGCTGTTTAATTATTTCTATCAGTTTTTGTGAGCAGAATTCAGGAGCCAAGCCTACTCTCGGATTAGGTATCATGAATAGATCTACACCTGTTCTGTGGGTTTGATGTGCACCTGCTTTTGGCTGACAATAAATTATGAGAATAACTGATCAAATAACCCAATTGTGAACTGAGCCTAATAGGACGTACAGTCATTCTACAGCTAACAGAAAGGATGCAAAAGCATTTTTTACTCCACTATATTATGGGCACTGTCTCCATGTCTTTATTTTGTTCTACTAAAGAGTAATTTCTACACAGCTCCTGCAGGGTTGCACAATTTTTATTTATTTTTGCTCTATTGAAGGCTGCTTTATGCTTTTCCTTTGGTTTAACAAAAGAGATTAGCTAGGAATGTTGGTGGCCTGCATGATGATGCACACATCCATATATGTGACCTGGCTGTCATTCTGACGCACAGTAACTGTTTCGCTACGGGAAAGGATTAGCTATGCATGTTGCTGCAATGCACACTGAGATACACTCGTGTGCAAGTTTAACTACCGGCCAGGATAGACCTGCTTTAATGCACCCAAGAATATCAGTGTCACTATTAAAAAAAAATAGCAACCTGGAACTAAACAGAATCTCTAAAAGGTCTCTTGTTGGGTTGAGTTATGGTGTTTCCTTGTGCTGTGCAGAACACTTAATGTACAGTAAGTGTGCCTGCAATGCAATTTTTTGCCAACATCTGTATATTCCGCAAAGACTGGTTAATGCAGTCAAAGGCTAGACAATTTCTAAACTGCACGGATAATAAAAGGATATTGTGTAAAACACAACCGGAGGCTGTTACAATCACTGGAGCGGCTCTGCCAAGTGGTGGCTAATATTGGAATACTAATATTCAGTCTAATGACGATGCTAACAGTTAATAATACATGATGCATAATACACTCTTATTTGTATATGCCTATGCTGTATTAATTGTTAATTAAATAGCAGCAATAATAAACACAAGTAATAATAATTACCAATCCCACTTATAATGCCTGACGAGAAGTGAGGCTAGCTCTTTATAGGTTAAATAAGCAGTGTCCTATAAGTGGTCCAGTTTGCTGTTTTGGTTTCTATCACAACTGTCAGGATTCTCTTAAACCAGTGAGGGCTCAGTCTGGATTCCCTACCTTTGGAAACAGCCACAGCATGCTCCAGTGAATTACAATGACTGTTCATATATGGGCAGTTAAAGAGTCACTGTACTTTCACACAATTGTATTCCACTCAATAGAAAATGGTGTAAAAAGCTCATTTCTAAATCACTTCACTTAAAAATATGCTTGCATCCACCTGAAAAAAAGTGGCCACTGGGCATCTCAGGATAGGTCAGATGATAGGTCATCAGCAATAAAACTCTTGGAAACCCCTTTTAAAATTGGGAGAACTCCAAGCTCAGATAACATCTCCAGATCACTATCACCCTCATAATGCCTTCAATATCTGCAACTGCAGGAAGAGTCCACTGACAAGTCTCTGGAAGAAAGCAATGCAGCCCTGCCTGATACTGAAGAAGCACATATCACTAATAAAAGGTGAATAGATGTCCATGGTGTACCATTCAGGCATTCAATGTGTAGGGACACTACCACTCCTACATTCCTATTGCTAGCCTATTTGCCACCAATGTATTGGTTTTCGCCACCAAATGTACCACCACCAGCAAACTGTCATTTTGTTATATGCAAAAACCGTTATGTTCATGTACTGTGCCTATGTTACAATCCTACAGGCTCACCTGAGTCAGAGGACAGCTGGCTGGAGGTGGGAGCCAGGGCCGTCTTTACCAAGGGGCAAAAGGGGCAGCTGCCCCGGGCCCAGTTGCTCCTGGGGGGCCCAAGGCAGCTGCCTCTTGAGCCCTGCTAGCCACTGCCCCGGGTGTCAGGCTGTCAGCTACACAGAGGGTGCTGCCATGCCATGCCTGCCGGCACTGTCCGGGCAGCGTACTGTGAGAGCTGTGATCTAGGACCTTAGATGACATCATCACCATGTGACCAGTAACCTAGTAATATTACTGGTCACATGGCTATGAGGTCATCACAGGTCCTACAAGGAGTGTTGCAGGAGAAGTTTGCCTTAACTGTGGAGCTTTTTTTTGTGTGAAGATTACATCAGAAAAAGGTGACAGGGGCTGTTATGCTAATATACTGTGTGGGGGCCTGTATAGTGTGTGGGACTGTATACTGTGGTGGGCCTGTATGCTGTGTGGGACTGTATGCTGTGGGGGGCTGTATAGTGTGGGGGGCCTGTATACTATGGAGGGCCTGTATACTGTGGGGGGGCCTGTATACTGTGGTGGTGTGTATACTGTGTGGGGGGCTGTATACTGTGTGGGGGCTGTATACTATGTGGGGGGCTGTATACTGTGGGAGGCCTGTATAGTGTGGGGGGCCTGTATAGTGTGGGGGGCTGTATACTGTGGGTGCTATATATTGTGGAGTGCTATACTGCTGTACTGTATACTGTGGGTGCTGTATAGTGTGGAGTGCTATACTGCTGTACTGTATAGTGTGGGGGGCTGTATAGTGTGGGGTGCTTTATTGTGTATAGTTTGGGGTGCTGTATACGGTGAGGTGCTATACTGCTGTACTGTATACTGTGAGGTGTTGTACACTGTGGGGTGATGCATACTGTGGGCTGCTATACTGCTCTACTATATACTGTGGGGTACTGCATAGAGTGGGGTGCTATACTGCATACTGTGTGGTGCTGTATACTATAGGGTGCTATACTGCATACTGTGGGTTGCTGTATACTATAGGGTGCTATACTGCATACTGTGGGGTGCTGGGGTGCACTGTAACACTAGGGTGAGCCGAGCCCTGGTCTCCTTCCTGCAGAGCGGTGCCCACTTCCAGCCTGAGCCCAGCTGCCCAGAGCACTGATCCTGAGCCGCTGGAGTCTTCAGAACTGGAAGTATTTACAGTCATCCACTTTACTCTACCAGATGTGTGGATTTTTTGTGTGCGTGTTGTGGTGGAGGGCGTGATTGCCTGCTAAGGTGTGGGAAGGCGGGATCCAGGGGGCCCAAGTAAATTTTTGCCCAGGGTCCAATCAATATTAAAGATGGCCCTGGTGGGAGCCCAGTGGCAAGGACCGCAGGCAGGTTGTACTTGCAGGAAGTCAGGCAGAGGCGTAATCGGTTGGCAGGCGGTGGGTCAGGGCAGGCGGCAGTGAGCGTGGTCAGACAATCTGGATCAGGAATGGTGGTAGCAGTTCAGTTGGTAGGGACAAGCAGAAGAGTAGTTCGGGGACAATACCGAGGTCGGCAGCAGTCGAGTTGGTAGCAGTAGCAACAGAGGAACAGCGGTAGATGCAGCAGGATCAAGTCCAGAAGAACAATAACCAGCGGGGATCTGGTGCAAAGAGGCTGGGCTTATAAAGAGGAAGTAGCAGGTGCAAGGAATCACAGAGATTAACAAGGCAAGGCTGGAACAAGGTAGATGATCTCTGGCTTTAGTCTGGTCCCTATCAGCTTCAGTTACTGTTTCTTATGAGAGTAAGGTATCCTGTGACCTAATTGCTGAGTAAGGTGTCTTTGGCATCGTTTTTGCCTCTAAGAATGACTAAGTCCTTTTATATATCAGGAATGGCCTACTCTCTGAACTACTTTCCCATAGATCCTGCAGCAGTGAGGGGAAGATGCTACCTAACCACATCATGCTGCTTCACTCTCTCACTCCAACTATCTTGGTTCCTGTCCTGCTTCCCACCAAGATAGTTGGAGTGAGAGAGTGAAGCAGCATGATGTGATTAAGTAGCATCTTCCCCTCACTGCTGCAGGATCTATGGGAAAATAGTTCAGAGAGTAGGCCATTCCTGATATATAAAAGGACTTAGTTATTCTTAGAAGCAAAAATTATGCCAAAGACACCCTACTCAGCAAAATAGGTCACAGGATACCTTACTCTCATAAGAAACAGTAACTGAAGCTGATAGGGGCCAGACTGAAGCCAGAGATTAGCACAGAAGCAAAGAGCTAAAGCAAAGTATTCAAGTTCACCTTCCAGTTTACCCTTAACTTGCTGGAGCCAAGGGAAATATCCAATATTGTTTGGATGACACAAGTTTATTGCAAGTTTATTCAAGTAAAACCATTAAACTTCACCAAGTCTGGAATCTACTTATTCCACCAACTCCTTTGTTGCTATGGAGCCTAATCCCGGGAAGCTACAGTATCCAGGTAGGAGCACCATGGCAAACTATTAGGGCCACAAAATACCACTCTGCGTTCCTAAACACTGGGACTCAATCACCTCTGCGTTGCAGCCCATTGCAAATACAGTTACTGAAATTCAGCTGGTAGGAAAATACAGTAGGTAGTGATCCCTGATTCAATAGAACTACAGCCAATGTTATTCACATGCCTCCCTCCCTTCCACATAGCCAATCAGGGTTTGTGTGGATAAGTCCTCCCTCCCTCCTTTCCAGGGTCATGTGAGCCTTCATCCAGTGGTGCACCTAGCCTTTCTGCTGCCTGAAACGAAGTGTGAGTGCCCCCCCCCCCTTCCCATTGCCAATTTCTTAACCTAACCCCTTCCCTTCAGATCATGGCCCTTCGGCTGCCCCCCCCCCCTCCTTGCCCCTACCGGGCCTCATTGGTGGTGCACCCCTGCCACCATCTTTATCCTTTCTGCTTCCCTTCAATTTATGCAGTAGAATTGTGGGCACCTTTTTGCACAATTCGTCTGAAGCAAATTACCAAAACCAGGTTTGCTTGGCAAAATTTTTGTGTGAAATTCTGAATGAAACAATCATTCACTCAATCTGTAACCTGAATATTAAAAAGTGTTCCTATTCCATTTCTTTGTAGCATTTTCAAGCCACTTCATGAATATTTATCTCTTTACAGACTTTTTATGCCAAACCTAGTGCCTTTGAAAATTCCAGATGGAGAAAAAGTGGATTTTGATGTAAGTACATTAATATTTTTTTCCTAAAAATATGACAGTGTTGTGAGTTGTATTACATTAACCCATATTCGACCTGCGCCATACATGTATGGTGCAACTGTAATTCCAGGTAAGATGGCTGGGAAATCACTGTTTGGCATCCTATGTGAGAGCTGTGTTTGCCTGGAACAACTCTTCAGCCAAAAGCAGAGCTACAAGAACTAAAAAAATACCTCTGCACGCCGCCATTCTAGATGGTGACTGTGTGCAGAGGTGTCCTGTGTCCCTCTATGCTTTTGGTTGGCTTGCTGAGACATGCTATCTCCATTGCTATCCTGTGGAAGAAGAAAAGACGATAGCTCTTCTGCAGTGATTACATTTTTTTATTTTTTATTTCATCTGCAGCAGTTCCAGATTCCTAATCAATTTCCGATAGTGTTAGATTAGATTTTTGCATGCATGGAACATCTGAGTGTGTGCATCCTGCACCGGCAGAGTGCTGATTGGTCTACATTTATTGATCAGTATACTCAGTTTTGTGTGCAGTTGTTGTTTTTTTGTTTGTTTTTTTGTGCAGAACAAATAATCACAGTTAGTGTTAGATGATGAGTAAACCAGTATGGATGAGCCTCTACTTTTCAGAAGGTAGACAAACTTAAATCCTTCCGGGTTAGTTTCTGATGAATCCACTAAAGAGGCACATAGCTCCATTTTAATGCACATGTTGGCAAGAAAAAAGAACTAGGGAGGAAGAAGGGTTATCATCTGACCTGAAAGTGGGGGAGGTCTTGTCCCGTTTGTCTCCCAGGCTGACAGATATCCTGGATTAGCTGATGAGTGCTGCAGTGGGCAGGGAGGTGCCCTAGCAGAAGGAGCAGAACACCATTCTGTGCTGGGCTGTGAATGATGGTGGTTGGGTCTTACAGTTTCTGCCATAAAAACGATCTTAGGGAGTCAGGCAGAGTGAAAAATCAATCAGGGACAGTCAGAAAACAATCAATCAAGTTTATTGCCAAGGACAGCAAAGGGAAAGGCTAATATTCCAAAGAAGAATTGTGTATGTTGTGTTAAATAGAAAGCAGCAGGGCAGCTGTTTCCCATATACATACTTGATTGCGGTTGTTTGGGTTCCAGTTCGTGTGCGCGGGTGCCAGTCCTTATGTTTGTGTGGAGCGCTGGTGAGAACATCAGTCTCTGCAGATAAGTGGCCAAGTTCACCGGGATCATTCTGGAGGTGCGAGCCCTCGACTAAGGGTACTTTCACACTAGCGTTAGTGTGATTCGGCAGGCAGTTCAGTCGCCTGCCGGATCCGCCGATCAGTGTGATAACTGACCGCATTTGTAGACAGATCCGGGTGCAATCTTTTTCACAGTTTTCCCGAATCCGTCCTTCAGTTGTTTTGCAATGCCGGATCTGGCACTAATGCAAGTTAATGGGAATTAATGCTGGCATTCCAGTGACTGATCAGGCATTTTGGACGGACCGCATGCTGCAGTATTATGTCCGGCCAAAACACCTGACAGTGACTGAACGGAAGACATACTGATGCAAACTTAACGGATTTCTATCCATTTAGAATGCACTGGGATATTGCTGATCAGTTATTTTCCAGCATAAAGCCCTTTTGACGGAAATCTATACCGGAAAAGAATAACGCTAGTGTGAAAGTACCCTAAGTTCATCTCCACCATCAAGGGCTCTGGGAAGAACCAGACTCACTGAGTCTGTGCCCTCTGGGTTTGGCCCCAAGTCAATATTACTTGCCACTGGTCCTGCTAGTCCAGTTTCCTGCCATGTCTAGATCTCTGTGAATAAAGAATTTGTGTTGGTCTTTGCCTTGTCTGATTGCTTGCCTTGTGTTTGTTTCCCGGAGATAAGTCAGTCAGTAAGACCCTCACTAGAACATGACAATACATGATTACTATAGCAATACCAAGTGTCAAGTCACAAGTGTTCATTTACATATTTTCAGTTTCCACACAGTCGGTCTCGATTTAGTTTAATTAAGCAGTGTGTGTGTATATGTACAGTACAGACCAAAAGTTTGGACACACCTTCTCATTCAAAGAGTTTTCTTTATTTTCATGACTATGAAAATTGTAGATTCACACTGAAGGCATCAAAACTATGAATTAACACATGTGGAATTATATACATAACAAAAAAGTGTGAAACAACTGAAAATATGTCATATTCTAGGTTCTTCAAAGTAGCCACCTTTTGCTTTGATTACTGCTTTGCACACTCTTGGCATTCTCTTGATGAGCTTCAAGAGGTAGTCACCTGAAATGGTTTTCACCTCACAGGTGTGCCCTGTCAGGTTTAATAAGTAGGATTTCTGGCCTTATAAATGGGGTTGGGACCATCAATTGTGTTGTGGAGAAGTCAGGTGGATACACAGGTGGCCATCATTACTTTAAGAAATAAAGGTAGGTCAGTCAGTCCGAAAAATTAGGAAAACTTTGAAAGTGTCCAACTGCAGTCACAAAAACCATCAAGCGCTACAAAGAAACTGGCTCACATGCGGACCGCCCCAGGAAAGGAAGACCAAGAGTCACCTCTGCTGCGGAGGATAAGTTCATCCGAGTCACCAGCTTTAGAAATCGCAGGTTAACAGCAGCTCAGATTAGAGACCAGGTCAATGCAACACAGAGTTCTAGCAGCAGACACATCTTTAGAACAACTGTTAAGAGGAGACTGTGTGAATCAGGCCTTCATGGTAGAATATCTGCTAGGAAACCACTGCTAAGGACAGGCAACAAGCAGAAGAGACTTGTTTGGGCTAAAGAACACAAGGAATGGACATTAGACCAGTGGAAATCTGTGCTTTGGTCTGACGAGTCCAAATTTGAGATCTTTGCTTCCAACCACCGTGTCTTTGTTTGATGCAGAAAAGGTGAACGGATGGACTCTACATGCCTGGTTCCCACCGTGGAGCATGGAGGCGGAGGTGTGATGGTGTGGGGGTGCTTTGCTGGTGACACTGTTGGGGATTTATTCAAAATTGAAGGCATACTGAACCAGCATGGCTACCACAGCATCTTGCAGCGGCATGCTATTCCATCCGGTTTGCATTTAGTTGGACCATCATTTATTTTTCAACAGGACAATGACCCCAAACACATCTCCAGGCTGTGTAAGGGCTATTTGACTATGAAGGAGAGTGATGGGGTGCTGCGCCAGATGACCTGGCCTCCACAGTCACCGGAACTGAACCCAATTGAGATGGTTTGGGGAGAGCTGGACCGCAGAGTGAAGGCAAAAGGGCCAACAAGTGCTAAGCATCTCTGGGAACTCCTTTGAGACTGTTGAAAGACCATTTCAGGTGACTACCTCTTGAAGCTCATCAAGAGAATGCCAAGAGTATGCAAAGCAGTAATCAAAGCAAAAGGTGGCTACTTTGAAGAACCTAGAATATGACATATTTTTAGTTGTTTCACACTTTTTTGTTATATAATTCCACATGTGTTAATTCATAGTTTTGATGCCTTCAGTGTGAAGCTACAATTTTCATAGCCTCTTATCATAGTCATGAAAATAAAGAAAACTCTTTGAATGAGAAGTTGTGTCCAAACTTTTAGTCTGTACTGTATATGTTTACTACACCAATACAAAATGCCCAGGCTATAGAAGGGTTCCATATGAAAGACCCTGGGCCAGAATGTAGTAGTAGTAGTAGCAGCAGTAGCAGTAGTAGTAGCAGCAGCAGCACCACTACCACCACCAGTGGCGTAACAACCGGGGAAGCGGCTGACAAGGGGCCCGGCAACGTGCGTATTAGTCAGTCTCAGATTATTTAATACAGCGGCGGTTGTGGCCCCTTCACACACTGCGACGTGGCCCCAAGGCTTCACTTCACATACAGGGCGGTCACATACAGTATCTCTTACTGCCAGACAGCGTAAGCCAGTACCGTGCTAGTCTAAATATACAGAAGACACGCCTACAAAGTTCTGACCTGACGAGGAGGAGAGAGCGCCTGAGAAACAGCACAGCAGGCCTCCCCCTGGCCCTTATTTGTGCCACCCCTGACCTTTGTTTGTGCCCCTGTGTGCACCTCCCTGGCCCTTGTCTGTGCCCCCTGGCCCCTGTGTGCGCCTCCCTGGCCCTTATCTGCACCCCCCTGGGATGTGTGGGGGGGGTTCTCTAGACTTGTCACAGGAGTATGGCGGTTGCCTGGGAGGAGGGTTAAGACTTTGATAGGGCCCCCACAACAATATTATACAATGACACAACATGACAGACAGTGTGTGTGTGTATATATATATATATATATATATATATACACACACATATATATATATATATATACACACACACACACTGTATTATATAGTAAAAGGATGGCGTGGCTGCCTGGTCTGGTCTAGATCGTGACTAGCCAACAGAGTGGGGTTTACACAGGAGGAGAGAGTTGCGAACCACGCTGGGGGGGCCCATACAAAAATTTGCTGTGGGGCCCAGTCACTTCTAGCTACGCCCCTGAGCAGCACCATCTATCAGGCCAAATGTAATGATAGTAGGGTTGCTACCTTTCTCAACAAAAAATACCGGGCAAGTTAAACCACACCCCAAAGGAGGTGAGGTTGCGGGGCAGGGCTTCACATGGGGTGTGAAGTCGCTGTCATACTGTGGCTCCCCAGGAATATTAAAGCCCCTATTAGCGCCCCCAGTAATAGTAATGCACCCAGTAATAGTAATGCCCCGTTAGTGTCCCCTCACTAATAGTAAAGCCCCTATTAGTGTGAAATAGTAAGAGTAATGGCCCTATTAGTGCGCCCCAGTAAGAATAAAACCCCCAGTAAGAGTAATGCGCCCATTAGTGCCACCCATTAGGAATAATACCCTCATTAGTGACCCCCTGTAATGTGGCCTTCATCCCCCGGTAAACGTCACTTGGGGACGGCACACTGACTGTAGAGTGTTGCGTGAGAGTCCGGCAGCTTTCCTGGGCCCGGTAACGTAGACTGGAAAAGAGGGGAGGTGACAGGAAAGGAGCACAGCAGAAGATTCGGGGACAGGAGGAGCGCAGGCCCGTGGCTCGTTTCATTGCTATCCGGCCTGATTTGGGAGTGAGAGTGGCTCAGTTCCAGCATGGCCGCCATGCTGTGGGGCGAGAGTTTGCTGCTCTCCTTCAGCAGTGTCTTCGTGCTCCTGCTCCTGACCACCTGCAGCCCCCAGCTCTGCGACTTCCAATCCATCCTGACCGGCAGCCTTGTCCTCTTCAAGTTCGAGCCGATCCCGGAGCACCGGCCGCTCACTTACCGCCAGCTGTCAGGACCGTGAGCGAGCAAGTCAGACAGTCTGCACTGCAGTTTGAAATGAATCCTGTGCCCAGGTATGAGAAAGGCTTGTACCTGGGCACAGGATTACAAACCCGGACTGTCTGGGTCATTCCTGTACGGGTGTCAACATTAATTAATAGTAGTAGGCCGCAGTTGTCCCTGCTGCCTTTGAAAAGGCTCAACATTATAGTTGAGGAGAAAGAGAATGTGTATTGGATGGCTCACTCTTCCTCTCAGTCACAGCAGAATGATGTGGAGGTGACTTCAGAGTCTGACACCATGCCATGGAGCCAGGGGTCATAGGGTTCCTCCTGCTCCTTCACTTTGCAGCCCCAAAGAAGTTTGTGTGCCCGGGCTTTCAGTGAAGTCCTCCCAGTCTTAACTGCCCCTGCCTAGAGGGATGCTTTCCTTTTTCCTAAGAAGTGGCAAGAAAACCCCACCACTACCTACAGCATAGTCAAGGGAGTCTTCCTGTTGATGACTTGTGTGAGAGCAGTCAGTGTTTGTACTGCCCTGAGGAGGAGGTGGAGAAGGAGGAGGCTGAAGATCCCAGGCATAGCCGTGTTGGTGGTGGTAGTAGTAGTGACCCCCGTAGCTATTGGCATAGGGCCAGCGACAGTAGTAGTCGGGAAGAGCAGGGGAGGGGGCCAAAGAACCCAGTATGATATCCCACAGTCTGATAGAAGCGAAAGGGAGGTTGAGGACTATAATCATGACTGTGTGCTGGACAGGACCTGGGAGCTTGATCCAGGGGCTGATGAGGAGGCAACATCAGAGAAGGAGGGTGAGGGAGGCAGCAATAAAGAGCAGGAGCCATGTACTTTCCAAAGAATAGCCAGAGCCAAGCCTGCTTCGGTGCATCTGGTGATGGCACTGAATCAGTGGATGTGCAACGGGCTCACGGGGGTTTCAGCGCCTGGGGTATCCCTCGCCCCTTGTCCCTCTTATAGAGCAAGTAAACGTAATGCCAGCTGTGGTTAAGCAGCGGAAGCTCAAGACTTCCTTTGTAGATGGTAAGGTTGGTACCCAGGGGTAGGATTGCCAGAGTGGTGCAGGGTGGCCTACAGTCTCTGTAGATGTTATGTACATGTTTCATTGTGTTCCTAACTGATTATCTGTAGATCCCAGACGTCATGTAGTCTGAAGCAGTGCAAAAGGGTTAGTTGAACTTGGATGATGAACGGGTGGAATAAATGGAATCCAGACTTTATATTAACGTTGAACAGTTGTTTTAACTTGGCATAAATTGGTAATACAAACAGCTTCCAAATGATATCTTGGTCATCAGGAGGTATTGGCTTAACTTTGCAGGCAAATACTTCTCTGCAACAGTCTCAGCTTTGCTGTGCGGTAGCTCTCAGCCCTACTATGCTTGGCTGGGTAAATAGGAAACTCTTCCTCTTCTGCTGGAACTTATGTTATCTGTAGTCTATCTGTTTCTTACTTATAATCCTAGGAACTTCTTGTCCTGGCTTTAGAGTACCTCAAGCTTCGGCTCAGCTTTGAAGGAGGCAATGCAAGCCCAGGAGGGGACAAGCAACCATGTAGACTTCAGAGGCAGGGCTTCTGGGCCTAGCAGAACAGGCAGTGCTCTGCTAGTCAGCACACAACCTCTCCCTAAGGAGGGTGGCTAGACACACTTGCAGGCTCGTCCAGGAGGGACGAGAGCCTGCTGCTTCCCCTTGCACGGGTTGAGCTAGACTCCCTCATTAACTAAACTCCTCTCTCTAGCTACAGAGGGCTGGAAGGAAGCAAAAGATTCCTCTCCAGTGAAGGTAACACTGCCAATATTGCTGCTGCCATCTGCTGGTGGATTAGGTTATTACACTTGAACATAACAGTTTCAAGAATCAATATGTACGTTATTAGATGATGACATAAAATACATTAGAAATTATATATTAGCACATAGGAAATGGTAGCAAGGTGTCAAAAGAAGTAGTAATGGCACTCTGGGTCATTACAGGTGGGTTAGGCCCAAAATGTGCCAGAGCTAAGCCCAGCTTGACTGCCTCTACCTCTATGCAAATATCTCCCATCTGGCAGTTTTTCTCCATGCTGCCAGAAGACAAAAGCATTGCCTTGTGTAAGCGTAGGCACCACAGCTCTATTAGCTCGATGTCAGCCATCGATAACAGAATGTGCGGCCAGGAAACAAATCTACATGCCCAGAAATCCAACAGTGAGCGAGCTAAATTCCCACCTGGCCAACTGGTGGTGCAGTTGCTGCCTTACCATTAAGTTGAGCCTGTTGCCTCTAGGGAGATAATAGCGTGCGCTGAGCCTCCCTGGAAGATTAGACTAGACTGCATTATTTCTCCCAAAAAGCTATCCTTGCCTTTTGTTCTCATATCAGCAGCATTAATCAAACCACCGGGTGGTTTTTGCGCCTTAGGACATTCTTGCCTGCTGATCTGCCGACTTTCTGAGGGACCCTAGGCATCCCTGACCAGAAGTACCTGCATCCCTGGCTGCATATCATCCGCTGCAAGGGGACTTTAACAGCCCCATACGTGCCTACGCTAGAGTTGTGCCTACACTTAGAGCAACCCTCCAAGATGAGCCTCCATTTTTGGAGACAGTTCTATTATTTTAATCAAACATTATCACCCTATGGTGCACAATTTAAATGTTCTACTGTTGACCACAGCCTGCACAAACTATTGTGTTCTCATATGGCGGACAAGGTGGGTCGCTCCTTGCGATTCTCGCTGTGTGGCAAGGTTCATGGTGGAAACCTGGAGCAGCCCTTAGGAGCAGGGACAGTACACGTCTTTCACAGCCCACTGGGTCAATGTTTTTACCAGCAGCAGAAAGGTAGCACCCCAGCAACAAGGACGGGTCCTTTTGAACCCCTCACAATTTTGTCGGACTGGCTCCCACACGAGGAACTTATACGCCTCCTTCATGGACACATTCCTGTCCCCAACATAAGCTGGGCACATGGGCGAAATAACACATACTCCCTGTATGGTGCATGTCATCAACCTAGTGGTGAAGTGCTTTCTAAATAAGTACACTGGCTTGTGCAAGGTGCTGGCAAAGTCCAAGAGAATGCCCAAGCGCTTCAGCCACTTGTGGTGAAGAACAGTCTCCTAGACATGCAGTGACAGAATGGCCTGCTGTTTAATCCATGTCATGCCAACTCACTGAAATTCAACATTGCACATGCTCGAGCATCTGTACGAGCAGCAGAAAGGCATGAATGATTCTGTCATGCACCAGACCGCAACAGCAGCAGGGAGTATGTGTTGCTTCAAGGTCAGACAGTGGCAGCTCATCCAAGACGCCTATGTCAAAGTAGCCCTAAATTAGAGCATTTGAGATACACTCTGGTGCTCCAAATCAATGTACCCCCAAGGGGTTATTATCCACGTGTGGTTGAGAGACTAGACACTGACACAGAAGTTGGTCAAAGCAATCTCTAACTTTTATTACACAGAGTAAGTGGTATATGTATCTTCAGAAAAGGGCAGTACTTTCTGAGGCCCAGGCATTATTTCATTGGCTCAAAAGGAAGAAGAGATAAGAGAGAGGAGATAGTGCCCAGTGCGCAGAAGCCAGGGTGCTACTTTGGAATGTGAACTAATGTAAACATCTGGTTATCGTCACCATTTTGTAAATTTATCCTAACAAGAATACTGTATACGTCATATGTGACAATTCAAAGAGGTGCTTCTCTATAGGCAGTGAATAATATGTATATATCATCAACCCATATGATTGGACTATGCATTCCTCCACACTCTATATACCTCCCTTGGGACATCTGTAGAAAGATGAGAAACCAGACGCTGCCCACAGCACAGCTCTTTGCCCCCACTCTCTTCTCCAGTCTTGAAACAAAGAGAGGGGTGGGAGGCACTTGGAGGAGAAAAAGTTAACTCATTACAATCCTAGATATACAAAAATATAGAATAAAATTCACGCATCTTTAACACCTGTAAGGTGCTGAAGCCCTTCAAAGAGGCCACAAAGTTTGTTGGTAGGAAACTGCAGCGTGAACAATGTCATTCCTCTCATATTTATCTTAAAAAGACACTGATGCTTAAGCAGCAGGGGACCACGGTGGAAGAAGAGCAGCTGATGCATCTTGCTGTCTGCTCTACAAAGGAAATCTGCCATGGAGAAGGACAAGGATAAGGAAGATGATGATGAGGCCACAGTATCATTGACATCAAGCAGTCTGATGATTACTGGATAGCCATGTTTTTAGATCCTCGCTACGAAGACAAAATGGGGAAATGCTTTCCTCTGACGGAAAGGGAGGACAAATTACATTACTACCAGGAAACACTTTGTGCATAGCTTGCCACAGCTTACAGTGAGGAGACACCTGCCACCATTGTGTCTGAAATGGAGGCCCCTCTCCTTCCCTCCACAGTCACCCCATCGCAGTGCCATGAGCAGCAGCAACTATTTCAATCTCTTCAACATGGCTGATTAGTGTTTCCATGTGCCACAGCTTACAGTCAACGCCAAGGTTCAGGCCTACCTAAATTATGGCCAGTGCCTCATACCCAGTTCCCTGACCCCATGGATTTCTGGGCAAGCAGAGTGGAACAGTGACCTGAACTGGCACAGCATGCTCTCTATCTTCTTTCTTGCCCTGCCCCCAGTGTCATCTCTGAGAGGGTTTTCAGGTGGTGCTGTGACACCCAAATGGACCAACCTGTTCTCCCTCGGTATCTAAAACATCACTTTTATCAAAATCAAGCAAGCCTGGATTCAGGAGGATTTTCACACTCTTCAGCTGATTCCAATGTATAGAAATTGCCCACCTTGCCTTGCTGGTGGTACCCCATCTTGCCACTGTTGCTGTTTGTCTGCTGTCTTTCTACCTATTATCATGTTCTGCACCGCTGCTACTGCAGCCTGCATCATCATGCTACTAATGTCTCTCAATCATCAGTTTATGTGTACTCAGTTTCCACACAGTTGAAATTTTTAAATTATATATGTGATTGCTTACAGAATGAAAAATATATAAATAAATTATGGGCGCGGTGGGAGGTTAAATTTCTTTAAGATACAGCATAAATGTACATGATTACTTTATCAATACTAAAATTTTGTCACAGTCCAGGCAATGCTGGGGGCTGCATCATGCCACTAATATCTGAGGGTCAGTTTCCGTGTACTCACTTTCCACACATTTGAAATTATTTAGTTATTTATTTGCAAACCGGATTCCAAAAAAGTTGGGACACTATACAAAATCGTGAATAAAAGATGAATGCAATGATGTGGAGGTGCCAACTTCTAATATTATATTCAGAATAGAACATAAATCACGGAACAAAAGTTTAAACTGAGAAAATGTACCATTTTAAGGGGAAAATATGTTGAATCAGAATTTCATGGTGTCAACAAATCCCCAAAAAGTTGGGACAAGGCCATTTTCACCACTGTGTGGCATCTCCCTTTCTTCTTACAACACTCAACAGACGTCTGGGGACTGAGGAGACTAGTTTCTCAAGTTTAGAAATAGGAATGCTCTCCCATTCTTGTCTAATACAGGCCTCAAACTGTTCAATCGTCTTGGGCCTTCTTTGTTGCACCTTCCTCTTTATGATGCGCCAAATGTTCTCTATAGGTGAAAGATCTGGACTTCAGACTGGCCATTTCAGTACCCGGATCCTTCTCCTACGCAGCCATGATGTTGTGATTGATGCAGAATGTGGTCTGGCATTATCTTGTTGAAAAATGCAGGGTCTTCCCTGAAAGAGATGACATCTGGATGGGAGCATATGTTGTTCTAGAACCTGAATATATTTTTCTGCATTGATGGTGCCTTTCCAGACATGCAAGCTGCCCATGGCACACGCACTCATGCAACCCCATACCATCAGAGATGCAGGCTTATGAACTGAGCGTTGATAACAACTTGGGTTGTCCCTGTCCACTTTGGTCCGGATAACATGGCGTCCCAGATTTCCAAAAAGAACTTTGAATCGTGACTTGTCTGACTACAGAACAGACTTCCATTTTGCCACACTCCATTTTAAATGATCCCTGACCCAGTGAAAACGCCAGAGCTTGTGGATCTTGCTTAGAATTGGCTTCTTCTTTGCACTGTAGAGTTTCAGCTGGCAACGGTGGATGGCACGGTGGATTGTGTTTACTGGCAATGGTTTCTGGAAGTATTCCTGAGCCCATTCTGTGATTTCCTTTACAGTAGCATTCCTGTTTGTGGTGCAGTGTCGTTTAAGGGCCCGGAGATCACGGGCATCCAGTATGGTTTTACGGCCTTGACCCTGACGCACAGAGATTGTTCCAGATTCTCTGATGTTATGCACAGTTGATGATGATAGATGCAAAGTCTTTGCAATTTTTCGCTGGGTAACACCTTTCTGATATTGCTCCACTATCTTTCTGCGCAACATTGTGGGAATTGGTGATCCTCTACCTCGTTTGGCTTCTGAGAGACACTGCCACTCTGAGAAGCTCTTTTTATACCCAATCATGTTGTCAATTGACCTAATTAGTGTTAATTGGTCTTCCAGCTCTTCGTTATGCTCAAATTTACTTTTTCCAGTCTCTTATTGCTACTTGTCCCAACTTTCTGGGGATTTGTTGACACCGTGAAAATTTGAATCAACGTATTTTTCCTATAAAATGATACATTTACTCGGATTAAACAGTTGATCTGTAATCTACGTTCTATTACAAATAAAATATTGACATTTGCCATCTCCACATCATTGCATTCAGTTTTTATTCACAATTTGTTTAGTGTCCCAACTTTTTGGGAATCCGGTTTGTATTTATTTTGGGGAGGGGGGGGGGGGTAATTTCCATGAGCTGGCAAATGTACATGATTACTGTATTACAGACATTTTCTCACAGTCCAAGCAGGCTGAATACAACCAATAGACTTCTCCTTGCTGTCTTTGGCTCTTGCCACTCTTGCTGCCTACAATCACGTTGTGTATGGCTGCTGCACGGTGAGGCCTCTTGAAAATTTAAGAATTTCTTCTAAAATTCTAAGCCTACTAACATCCAAAAAAACTTAATTGACATTTACAAAATTATGCCAAAATAAAGTAGACATATGGGATATGTAAAGTAATAGCTATTTCACTATCACTATCTGCCTTAAAAGAAGAGAAATTTTGAATTATTTTTATACATAAAAGGTTAAATATATCTACTCAAATTATTTGTACAATGGGTCATGAGAATGGCTTGGATAAGTAAAAGCATTCCAAAATTATTACCACATAAAGTGATACATCTCAGGTTTGCCTGGTCCTTAAAGGATATGGACGCCTTTGTAAAAAAAAAAATAATAATAATTGTGGAGAAAATCATTTTTCCATTTGGTTCTATTTATCTTTTTAGTTTTTGTTCTATAGCCTGCTTCCTATGCACAGCAGGCTGCTCTCAGTGAGGTTTACAGATAATCCGTTTCTGTAACTCCTCCTGTGTGCACACGGGAGTGCGCACTGTCTCCCTCCTCCTCCTCACCCCCCCCCCCACCCAGGATGGCAGAGCTGTGCAGACTATCAGCTGTAATATTTAGCTGACAGTCTGCTTCAAACTGCAGACATAACCCCTTCCATGCTATGGTACTTTGGGACTGCTGTATGAAAGGGGCTTAGCATTGGGCCACTGCTCTACCTTCCCTCTCTCAGTATACAGTTTACTGCAGTGTATTGTAGAGCCATCAGACCCACTGGATTTTTAAGAACCAAGTGGGTCGGAGTCAAAAAAGTGTGAAAGAAAAAAAAGTGAAAAAAAAAGTAAAAATAAAAATAAATATCTAACTTCTTCCTATATCCGCACATATAATTGGCTAAAAATGTAAAAAACCCTAAATATGTTTGGTATCGCCGTGTCCGTAACAACATGATCTATAAAATAATCACATACTTTTACCGTATGTGATTGACATGTTATATTTTTTATATTTTTTTGCGGAGCCGTGGCCCGGAAGTTCAGGCTGAAGCGCGGAAGTTCTGAGCCGCACTCTGGAAATGCGAATGTGGAGAGCACATCTCTTCCGGCCCCATAGAGAATGAATGGGTCCGCACCCATTCCTGATATTGCGGAACGGATGCAGACCCATTTGCAGACGTGTGAATGGATTCTTATGGCAACAAAACAGTATGACAGTCCATTTGCAGTTTGGGTGTTCGTTCACACCTAGACAGTTCATACAGCATTCACCTTTTATCCTGGGTGTTAATCCACACCCGGTCGGCATAGCACAGGACAGAGCAGTCCTCCCAGATTCAAGCTTCCAACCTGGCACAAGGCTCAGATTCCACAGAGATTGCCAGAGCTCCAATGTCAGAGAGAGATCATCACTAGAGTTGAGCGAACACCTGGATGTTCGGGTTCGAGAAGTTCGGCCGAACATCCCGGAAATGTTCGGGTTCGGGATCCGAACCCGATCCGAACTTCGTCCCGAACCCGAACCCCATTGAAGTCAATGGGGACCCGAACTTTTCGGCACTAAAACGGCTGTAAAACAGCCCAGGAAAGGGCTAGAGGGCTGCAAAAGGCAGCAACATGTAGGTAAATCCCCTGCAAACAAATGTGGATAGGGAAATGAATTAAAATAAAAATTAAATAAATAAAAATTAACCAAAATCAATTGGAGAGAGGTTCCATAGCAGAGAATCTGGCTTCCCGTCACCCACCACTGGAACAGTCCATTCTCAGATATTTAGGCCCCGGCACCCAGGCAGAGGAGAGAGGTCCCGTAACAGACAATCTGGCTTCATGTCAGCAGAGAATCAGTCTTCATGTCATAGCAGAGAATCAGGCTTCACGTCACCCACCACTGTAAGAGTCCATTTTCATAAATTTAGGCCCAGCACCCAGGCAGAGGAGAGAGGTCCCGTAACAGAGGATCTGGCTTCATGTCAGCAGAGAATCAGTCTGCATGTCATAGCAGAGAATCAGGCTTCACGTCAGCCACCACTGCAACAGTCCATTGTCATAAATTTAGGCCCAGCACCCAGGCAGAGGAGAGAGGTCCCGTAACAGACAATCTGGCTTCATGTCAGCAGAGAATCAGTCTTCATGTCATAGCAGAGAATCAGGCTTCACGTCACCCACCACTGTAAGAGTCCATTTTCATAAATTTAGGCCCAGCACCCAGGCAGAGGAGAGAGGTCCCGTAACAGAGGATCTGGCTTCATGTCAGCAGAGAATCAGTCTGCATGTCATAGCAGAGAATGAGGCTTCACGTCAGCCACCACTGCAACAGTCCATTGGCATATATTTAGGCCTAGCACACAGGCAGAGGAGAGAGGTCCCGTAACAGACAATCTGGCTTCATGTCAGCAGAGAATTAGTCTGCATGTCATAGCAGAGAATCAGGCTTCATGTCAGCCACCACTGCAACAGTCCATTGGCATATATTTAGGCCTAGCACACAGGCAGAGGAGAGGTTCATTCAACTTTGGGTAGCCTCGCAATATAATGGTAAAATGAAAATAAAAATAGGATTGAATGAGGAAGTGCCCTGGAGTCCAATAATATATGGTTATGGGGAGGTAGTTAATGTCTAATCTGGACAAGGGACGGACAGGTCCTGTGGGATCCATGCCTGGTTCATTTTTATGAACGTCAGCTTGTCCACATTGGCTGTAGACAGGCGGCTGCGTTTGTCTGTAATGACGCCCCCTGCCGTGCTGAATACACGTTCAGACAAAACGCTGGCTGCCGGGCAGGCCAGCACCTCCAAGGCATAAAAGGCTAGCTCTGGCCACGTGGACAATTTAGAGACCCAGAAGTTGAATGGGGCCGAACCATCAGTCAGTACGTGGAGGGGTGTGCACACGTACTGTTCCACCATGTTAGTGAAATGTTGCCTCCTGCTAACACGTTGCGTATCAGGTGGTGGTGCAGTTAGCTGTGGCGTGTTGACAAAAGTTTTCCACATCTCTGCCATGCTAACCCTGCCCTCAGAGGAGCTGGCCGTGACACAGCTGCCTTGGCGACCTCTTGCTCCTCCTCTGCCTTGGCCTTGGGCTTCCACTTGTTCCCCTGTGACATTTGGGAATGCTCTCAGTAGCGCGTCTACCAACGTGCGCTTGTACTCGCGCATCTTCCTATCACGCTCCAGTGCAGGAAGTAAGGTGGGCACATTGTCTTTGTAGCGTGGATCCAGCAGGGTGGCAACCCAGTAGTCCGCACAGGTTAAAATGTGGGCAACTCTGCTGTCGTTGCGCAGGCACTGCAGCATGTAGTCGCTCATGTGTGCCAGGCTGCCCAGGGGTAAGGACAAGCTGTCCTCTGTGGGAGGCGTATCGTCATCGTCCTGCCTTTCCCCCCAGCCACGCACCAGTGATGGACCCGAGCTGCGTTGGGTGCCACCCCGCTGTGACCATGCTTCATCCTCATCCTCCTCCACCTCCTCCTCATCCTCGTCCTCCTCGTCCTCCAGTAGTGGGCCCTGGCTGGCCACATTTGTACCTGGCCTCTGCTGTTGCCAAAAACCTCCCTCTGAGTCACTTCGAAGAGACTGGCCTGAAAGTGCTAAAAATGACCCCTCTTCCTCCTCCTCCTCCTCCTCCTCCTGGGCCACCTCCTCTTCCATCATCGCCCTAAGTGTTTTCTCAAGGAGACATAGAAGTGGTATTGTAACGCTGATAACGGTGTCATCGCCACTGGCCATGTTGGTGGAGTACTCGAAACAGCGCAACAGGGCACACAGGTCTCGCATGGAGGCCCAGTCATTGGTGGTGAAGTGGTGCTGTTCTGTAGTGCGACTGACCCGTGCGTGCTGCAGCTGAAACTCCACTATGGCCTGCTGCTGCTCGCACAGTCTGTCCAGCATGTGCAAGGTGGAGTTCCACCTGGTGGGCACGTCGCATATGAGGCGGTGAGCGGGAAGGCCGAAGTTACGCTGTAGCGCAGACAGGCGAGCAGCAGCAGGATGTGAACGCCGGAAGCGCGAACAGACGGCCCGCACTTTATGCAGCAGCTCTGACATGTCGGGGTAGTTGTGAATGAACTTCTGCACCACCAAATTCAGCACATGCGCCAAGCAAGGGATGTGCGTCAAATTGGCTAGTCCCAGAGCTGCAACGAGATTTCGCCCATTATCACACACCACCAGGCCGGGCTTGAGGCTCACCGGCAGCAACCACTCGTCGGTCTGTTGTTCAATACCCCGCCACAACTCCTGTGCGGTGTGGGGCCTGTCCCCCAAACATATGAGTTTCAGAATGGCCTGCTGACGTTTACCCCGGGCTGTGCTGAAGTTGGTGGTGAAGGTGTGTGGCTGACTGGATGAGCAGGTGGAAGAAGAGGAGGAGGAAGCCGAGAAGGAGGAGGTGGCAACAGGAGGCAAAGAATGTTGCCCTGCGATCCTTGGCGGCGGAAGGACGTGCGCCAAACAGCTCTCCGCCTGGGGCCCAGCTGCCACTACATTTACCCAGTGTGCAGTTAGGGAGATATAGCGTCCCTGGCCGTGCTTACTGGTCCACGTATCTGTGGTTAGGTGGACCTTGCTACAGATGGCGTTGCGCAGTGCACACTTGATTTTATCGGATACTTGGTTGTGCAGGGAAGGCACGGCTCTCTTGGAGAAGTAGTGGCGGCTGGGAACAACATACTGTGGGACAGCAAGCGACATGAGCTGTTTGAAGCTGTCTGTGTCCACCAGCCTAAATGACAGCATTTCATAGGCCAGTAGTTTAGAAATGCTGGCATTCAGGGCCAGGGATCGAGGGTGGCTAGGTGGGAATTTACGCTTTCTATGAAATGTTTGTGAGATGGAGAGCTGAACGCTGGCGTGTGACATGGTTGAGACGCTTGGTGACGGAGGTGGTGGTGGTGGTGTTGGTGGTACATCCCCTGTTTGCTGGGCGGCAGGTGCCAACGTTCCTCCAGAGGCGGAGGAAGAGGCCGAGGCGGCAGCAGCAGAATAGGCCGAGGCGGCAGCAGCAGAAGAGGTAGCAGGGGGAGCCTGAGTGACTTCCTTGGTTTTAAGGTGTTTACTCCACTGCAGTTCATGCTTTGCATGCAGGTGCCTGGTCATGCAGGTTGTGCTCAGGTTCAGAACGTTAATGCCTCGCTTCAGGCTCTGATGGCACAGCGTGCAAACCACTCGGGTCTTGTCGTCAGCACATTGTTTGAAGAAGTGCCATGCCAGGGAACTCCTTGAAGCTGCCTTTGGGGTGCTCGGTCCCAGATGGCGGCGGTCAGTAGCAGGCGGAGTCTCTTGGCGGCGGGTGTTCTGCTTTTGCCCACTGCTCCCTCTTTTGCTACGCTGTTGGCTCGGTCTCACCACTGCCTCTTCCTCCGAACTGTGAAAGTCAGTGGCACGACCTTCATTCCATGTGGGGTCTAGGACCTCATCGTCCCCTGCATCGTCTTCCACCCAGTCTTGATCCCTGACCTCCTGTTCAGTCTGCACACTGCAGAAAGACGCAGCAGTTGGCACCTGTGTTTCGTCATCATCAGAGACATGCTGAGGTGGTATTCCCATGTCCTCATCATCAGGAAACATAAGTGGTTGTGTGTCAGTGCATTCTATGTCTTTCACCGCTGGGGAAGGGCTAGGTGGATGCCCTTGGGAAACCCTGCCAGCGGAGTCTTCAAACAGCATAAGAGACTGCTGCATAACTTGAGGCTGAGACAGTTTCCTTGGTATGCATGGGGGTGATGTGACAGACTGATGGGGTTGGTTTTCAGGCGCCATCTGTGCGCTTTCTGCAGAAGACTGGGTGGGAGATAATGTGAACGTGCTGGATCCACTGTCGGCCACCCAATTGACTAATGCCTGTACCTGCTCAGGCCTTACCATCCTTAGAACGGCATTGGGCCCCACCATATATCGCTGTAAATTCTGGCGGCTACTGGGACCTGAGGTAGTTGGTACACTAGGACGTGTGGATGTGGCAGAACGGCCACGTCCTCTCCCAGCACCAGAGGGTCCACTAACACCACCACGACCATGTCCACGTCCGCGTCCCTTACTAGATGTTTTCCTCATTGTTATGGTTCACCACAACAACAAAAATATTATTTGGCCCAATGTATTGTATTCAAATTCAGCGGGATATAAATTTGAGGCCTAGTATTTAGGCGCTGGGTGACCGGTATGGATTTAGTGACAGAATTAGACTTGGAAATGCACAGTAGTGTGTGTGTGAAGTTATTCTGAATGACCCTATGTGCACCTTGAATATTATATACCCTTTTAGGGATAGATTTCAAATAGCAATGATATAGCAGAAACCACTAAATTATGAAATTGCTAAATTGGGAATTGTATTTCAACCCAGAACAAAAAATGTGCTTTGACGGACACTAAATAACTTTCCCAGCCACAACAGGACAGCGGTAACGAGAGATTTAGCGGGATATAAATTTGAGGCCTAGTATTTAGGCGCTGGGTGACCGGTATGGATTTACTAACAGAATTGGACTTGGAAATGCACAGTAGCGTGTGTGTGTGAAGTTATTCTGAATGACCCTATGTGCACCTTGAATATTATATACCCTTTTAGGGATAGATTTCAAATAGCAATGATATAGCAGAAACCACTAAATTATGAAATTGCTAAATTGGGAATTGTATTTCAACCCAGAACAAAAAATGTGCTTTGACGGACACTAAATAACTTTCCCAGCCACAACAGGACAGCGGTAACGAGAGATTTAGCCGGATATAAATTTGAGGCCTAGTATTTAGGCGCTGGGTGACCGGTATGGATTTACTAACAGAATTGGACTTGGAAATGCACAGTAGCGTGTGTGTGTGAAGTTATTCTGAATGACCCTATGTGCACCTTGAATATTATATACCCTTTTAGGGATAGATTTCAAATAGCAATGATATAGCAGAAACCACTAAATTATGAAATTGCTAAATTGGGAATTGTATTTCAACCCAGAACAAAAAATGTGCTTTGACGGACACTAAATAACTTTCCCAGCCACAACAGGACAGCGGTAACGAGAGATTTAGCCGGATATAAATTTGAGGCCTAGTATTTAGGCGCTGGGTGACCGGTATGGATTTAGTGACAGAATTGGACTTGAAAATGCACAGTAGCGTGTGTGTGTGAAGTTATTCTGAATGACCCTATGTGCACCTTGAATATTATATACCCTTTTAGGGATAGATTTCAAATAGCTCTGATATAGCAGAAACCACTAAATTATGAAATTGCTAAATTGGGAATTGTATTTCAACCCAGAACAAAAAATGTGCTTTGACGGACACTAAATAACTTTCCCAGCCACAACAGGACAGCGGTAACGAGAGATTTAGCCGGATATAAATTTGAGGCCTAGTATTTAGGCGCTGGGTGACCGGTATGGATTTACTAACAGAATTGGACTTGGAAATGCACAGTAGCGTGTGTGTGTGAAGTTATTCTGAATGACCCTATGTGCACCTTGAATATTATATACCCTTTTAGGGATAGATTTCAAATAGCAATGATATAGCAGAAACCACTAAATTATGAAATTGCTAAATTGGGAATTGTATTTCAACCCAGAACAAAAAATGTGCTTTGACGGACACTAAATAACTTTCCCAGCCACAACAGGACAGCGGTAACGAGAGATTTAGCGGGATATAAATTTGAGGCCTAGTATTTAGGCGCTGGGTGACCGGTATGGATTTACTAACAGAATTGGACTTGGAAATGCACAGTAGCGTGTGTGTGTGAAGTTATTCTGAATGACCCTATGTGCACCTTGAATATTATATACCCTTTTAGGGATAGATTTCAAATAGCAATGATATAGCAGAAACCACTAAATTATGAAATTGCTAAATTGGGAATTGTATTTCAACCCAGAACAAAAAATGTGCTTTGACGGACACTAAATAACTTTCCCAGCCACAACAGGACAGCGGTAACGAGAGATTTAGCCGGATATAAATTTGAGGCCTAGTATTTAGGCGCTGGGTGACCGGTATGGATTTAGTGACAGAATTGGACTTGAAAATGCACAGTAGCGTGTGTGTGTGAAGTTATTCTGAATGACCCTATGTGCACCTTGAATATTATATACCCTTTTAGGGATAGATTTCAAATAGCTCTGATATAGCAGAAACCACTAAATTATGAAATTGCTAAATTGGGAATTGTATTTCAACCCAGAACAAAAAATGTGCTTTGACGGACACTAAATAACTTTCCCAGCCACAACAGGACAGCGGTAACGAGAGATTTAGCCGGATATAAATTTGAGGCCTAGTATTTAGGCGCTGGGTGACCGGTATGGATTTACTAACAGAATTGGACTTGGAAATGCACAGTAGCGTGTGTGTGTGAAGTTATTCTGAATGACCCTATGTGCACCTTGAATATTATATACCCTTTTAGGGATAGATTTCAAATAGCAATGATATAGCATTAACCACTAAATTATGAAATTGCTAAATTGGGAATTGTATTTCAACCCAGAACAAAAAATGTGCTTTGACGGACACTAAATAACTTTCCCAGCCACAACAGGACAGCGGTAACGAGAGATTTAGCGGGATATAAATTTGAGGCCTAGTATTTAGGCGCTGGGTGACCGGTATGGATTTAGTGACAGAATTAGACTGGGATATGGCCAAAAAATAACCACACTATTGCTGGTTAAATGCACTTGGTGACGGGCGCAGCTTGCCCCTGATGTAGTATATGGCCAAAAAATGAACAGACTATTGCTGCTTAAATGCACTTGGTGTCACAGCTTGACCAACCACACTACTGAGGGTTAAATGCACTTGGTGACGGGCGCAGCTTGCCCCTGATGTAGTATATGGCCAAAAAATGAACAGACTATTGCTGGTTAAATGCACTTGGTGTGACAGCTTGACCAACCACACTACTGAGGGTTAAATGCACTTGGTGACGGGCGCAGCTTGCCCCTGATGTAGTATATGGCCAAAAAATGAACAGACTATTGCTGGTTAAATGCACTTGGTGACGGGCGCAGCTTGCCCCTGATTTAGTATATGGCCAAAAAATGAACAGACTATTGCTGGTTAAATGCACTTGGTGTGATAGCTTGACCAACCACACTACTGAGGGTTAAATGCACTTGGTGACGGGCGCAGCTTGCCCCTGATGTAGTATATGGCCAAAAAATAAACAGACTATTGCTGGTTAAATGCACTTGGTGTGACAGCTTCACCCTGATGTAGGCTTTAGCCAAAAAACAACCACACCATTGAGGGTTAAATGCACTTGGTGACAGGCGCAGCTTGCCCCTGATGTAGTATATGGCCAAAAAATAAACAGACTATTGCTGGTTAAATGCACTTGGTGTGACAGCTTCACCCTGATGTAGGCTTTAGCCAAAAAACAACCACACCATTGAGGGTTAAATGCACTTGGTCGCAGCTTGTGCTGGCGCACCACAAGACACAAAATGGCCGCCGATCACCCCAGAAAAATGTGACTGACAAACGGTCTGGGCAGCCTAAAAACAGTGAGCAATTGAGTATCAGCAGCTCAATGATCCACAGCTGCAGATCGATCAATAATCAAGTACTTTGGAGGAGTTAATCTGCCTAATCTCGCCCTACTGTCGCAGCCGCAACCTCTCCCTACGCTAATCAGAGCAGAGTGACGGGCGGCGCTATGTGACTCCAGCTTAAATAGAGGCTGGGTCACATGGTGCTCTGGCCAATCACAGCCATGCCAATAGTAGGCATGGCTGTGATGGCCTCTTGGGGCAAGTAGTATGACGCTTGTTGATTGGCTGCTTTGCAGCCTTTCAAAAAGCGCCAAGAAAGCGTCACAAAAGCGCCAAGAAAGCGACGAACACCGAACCCGAACCCGGACTTTTACGAAAATGTCCGGGTTCGGGTCCGTGTCACGGACACCCCAAAATTCGGTACGAACCCGAACTATACAGTTCGAGTTCGCTCATCCCTAATCATCACCACCACCTGACACTGCTGGCTGTTTTTTATATGCCTCTCAAAACCCGGCCTGGAACGTGGCTACTCCCAGTAAGAGCCGTCCCGGATCAACTATTACAGCTATACTAAATAGCAAGGTGTCAAACAGCAACTGCTGCTGATACATGAAAACTGGCTCTTACTTCACCGGTGACATATACCTTCCGTCAACGACGACCCCTTGCACCTTCCTACAATACACACACACACAATGCACACCTACCTCTAGCAAAAAATGTATATACTGCAGGAATACCCCTAATATATATAAACAATGGGAGCACATCAGGCCAAATATCAACAGGGAGGTGGATGCCCATGGATCCGGCAACAAATACAGGACAATATAAGAATTTGACAAAATGGCAGCACTCTCACAAAAAATGAGTGAAAAGAAAAACACTTTATTCACCTCTGTAGTCTCAAGTAGGGATGAGCGTACTTGTGTTTCAAGTTTGGCGTACAAGGTTCAGGTTCAGGTGATATAAGAATTCCGTTATGGATTCTGCTACCACTGACCATAACTAAGGGTCCATTCACACGTCCGCATAATGGGTCCGCATTCATTACTCAATTTTGCGGAAGGGGTGCGGACCCATTAATTTTCAATGGGGCCGCAAAAGATGCGGACAGCACCACCATGTGCTGTCCACATCTGCACTTCCGTTCCGCGGCACACCAAAAAAATAGAGCATGTCCTATTCTTGTCCGCAGCCACAGACAAGAATAGGCATTTCCATCACAGTGCCGGCCATGTGTGGTCAGCAAAATGCAGAACGCACATGGCCAGTGTCCGTGTTTAGCGGATACGCAATATGCAGACTGCCAAACAGTTGTGGAAGTGTGGAATCCTTAACGGAATTCTTAGATAACCTGAACTTAGTTACTGGCTTAGTTGCCCATAGCAACCAATCAGATTCCACCTTTCATTTTTCAAAGCTTCATTGGAAAATGAAAGGAGGAATCTGATTGATTGCTATGGGCAACTAAACCAGTTCTACTTTACATCAGTTTTGATAAATCTCCCCCAATGTGTACTCATATGTGTAGATAGCATTGTGTGTCGTCACACTGTACTAATCTGTGTGGGAAAAGTGACAGCTCATTATGCCGACTGCACACAATTACTATATTCAGAAGAGAGTGCAGGCAGTGCGATCTGTCAGTAATGAGATCTATATCCTGCATATGCACCATGGTTCTGACTGTAGGTCACTGCCCTAATGTTATCAGCAGAAATATCTATTGTGTTACAAATAATGGACTTTCTACATAATGGAAAGTGAGAAATAGATCTGCTGATTACAGGTTGTAGCATACTTTAAGACTCACCATGTTGTGGATTGGAATGAAATCTTACTACCAAGTTACTTGCAAGTTCCAGCAGCCTATATGTAAGTGACTGCTAAATGATCTGTGTAACAGGATGTGGGGGCGGGGCAGCAGAGCTTGTGCTGGTGCATGTGAAATCAACAGGAACACCCACAGAGCCTCACAGGAGATGACAGCAGTGAGCAAAACTCATAGAAGAGCATTTCTGAGGCCATGTGAAGCAAAGTTGATACCAGTAAACAAACAAAGGCAATTTTATTATGTGCTACATTACAGTAAGATATGGGTTTATAGATTTTTAGTGCACAAAGGTGTCCATAGCCTTTAAGATGAAAAATGACTATCTCCTCAAGGGGTTAGGTGTGCTTGTTAAATATTTTAATATATTAGATTAAAAAATGTCTTTTTAAAAATACACATTGAGTTAAAAAACATGAAAAATATATTTTTGATCAACAAATTGCAAACATGTAAACAGCATCAAAGTTAACAGTATCTCAATTTACAGGATATTCACAGAAAACGTATGGAAAAGGATTTAACAGAACTTCAAACACTGATTGTAGCTCACTTTGAGAGTCGCAAGAAGGAAGAAGAAGAATTGTTGGCTTTGACCGAGCGCATGGTAAGAATCACGTTTGATCTTCAGTATAGAATATATTTACAGTAAAGTTGTTTATTTAGGCATCTAATAGTTAAAATCTAGTAATGTGCTGCTTATTTTAATCTAGGAACTGTAATATACTAAGGCATTTTGCTGAGATCAGTTAGGAAGCCCCTTTGTCACAACCAGACAGCTGAGAAGCTCAGACAGAAGCTATCATAACCTCCTCCTTGAGTTTTCTTTGTTTTGAATTTCAGTTCATCTTGTTAGCCTCTCTCAGCTGTCATGTAGTTGGACTGATTGCATCCCTTTAAATTCCTCCCCATAATGCATTAGTGTGCGGCTTATACAACTTCCTGGAGTGTGTGTGCATGCTGAGCCTATTTTCCAGCTGTAGGAGAGTCCCCGGCATAATAATGGACGGACGATACGTGCCACCAGAGGTCCTGGCCTCGGTGGAGTAAGAACCGGATCATTGCGGTTACAGCGGCGAATGCAGCTGGCGCAGCGTGTCCGGGCCGGTTCTTACTGGGAACAGGTAAAGAGTGGGGGGGTGCCTGTTCCCCACGGCCAGCCCAGGTTTTTGGTGGAGCTGGGCCTTTAAAGAACCCAGCCTGCTGATGATGGGGGTGGGGTGTGTCTTGCTGTGCTGGAGATTTCCACAGACAGAGTCAGTGCTGGTGAAGGAGAGAGTCTGGGCGCAGCACACATTGAAGGATAGCCTGGGACCTGTGGTGCTACGAGCCGAAGGGCCTCTGGCCTGAGGGAGACAAAGGCAGGTAGCTTACAAGCCTGCAGAACTGCTGTGGTCTGTCCAAACCAAGGTGACTCAAACCTGCTGTTTATTTTCTATGGAAGGACTTTTGTTTTATGCACTATGAATATGCCCCTGTGTGGTCTGCACATTGCCTGTTATGCCTTTGGTGTGAATAAAGTCACAGTGTATCACAAAGACTGTCTGTGATTGCCTCAATACTGCCGCCGCTACTGTAGCCTACCACGAGCACATCCCCACAATTGGTGGCTTGGAGCGGGCATTCCTGCAGTGAGGCAGGCCTGAGGCAAAAGTTGTGTTGGACTGCATGTCATATATCAGGCCTGCAAGTTTTATGGTTCCTGACAAGATGGAGGAGGCCATTAAGCACCTGATTCAGAGTAATGTACAGCAGCAACAGGCATTGCAGGCTCAGAGGGAAAGTAATGAGCTACAGCAAAAAAGACATGAGGAGGCTATGTGTGCACAGCAGCAAACAAACAATCTCCTAATGCAGCAGCTGGTAGCCATGCAAGAGTCGGTGCGAACATCCCTGCAAGTAATTTTCAACTGCGACAACCCCGACTGTGTCTACCGCCAGGGACAAAGTCCGATCCGCCCTGAGGAAAATGGGTCCGAGAGATGATATAGAGGCATTCCTGATGGTGTTCGAAAGAACCGCGGAGCAAGAGAGGCTGCCGTTGGAGCAGTGGGCCGAGGTGGTGGCGCCTTTTCTGGTGGGGGACGCACAAAAGGCCTATTTTGACCTCAGCTGCGATGAGGCCAAGGACTATGAGAAGCTAAAAGCTGAGGTGTTGGCCAGGTTGGGGGTAAACACCTATGTGCGAGCACACAGAGTGTATCAGTGGGTGTTTGCCGAGTCCCGACCCGCCCGGTCACAAGCCTATGACTTACTTCACCTTGTAAAAAAATGGCTTCAGCCTGAAATATTGAGCACTTCTCAGATGGTTGAAAGGGTCGTGGTCGACAGGTTCGTGCGTACCCTCCCGAGAGCCATACAGCGCTGGGTGGGACAAGGCGATCCAGGCAACCTGGAACAACTGGTTAGCCTGGTGGAGAGGTATATGGCCACTCAGGATTTGGTGCGGGACTCAGCGGTACTACCGAAGTCACGTCAGCCCCCGTTGCCGACCCGGGATCCTGAAAAAGGGATCCCACCTCATAAGGAGGGGAGTGGATCTCCAGTCCGTGGGAGGAATACCCTGGGGAGGAGGGAGGCTGCGAGGATCAGATGTTGGCATTGTCAGGACTGGGGACATGTGGCATCCAACTGCCCTAGGGCATCCGAACCCATGGACTGCGGGTTCGCTCGCCGGTCCTCTTTTTATGCCCAACCGGTGTATATAGCTGACCCCCTGCTGGGGGCGGACACCCCTCCGGTGTGTGATGTCGTTGTTAATGGACACTCCGTGCAGGCCCTGCTGGACTCTGGGAGCCTGGTAACTCTGGTCCATGAGTCGCTGGTAACGGAAAAACTCCCAGAAAGGCGAACCCCTACCATTGTCTGTATACATGGGGATCGCAGGGAGTATCCCACCACTAAGGTTACCCTGGCAGTGTGTGGAAAGGAGGTACCACATGTCGTCGGGGTGGGGAGACGGCTCCCTTATGCCGCAATATTGGGGAGGGACTTTCCCCTGTTCTGGACTTTGTGGAGGAACGGGTTGCCTACCTGTGGGGAAGGAAAATGTCCAGGTCCCGAGCCCGAGGACCCCGAGGCAGGGGCCCCAGCTGTAGGGGTCACCGTAGAGGAGGTAGAGTGTAACCCTGACCGGTTTCCCCTAGAAGTATTGGCGGGTGAGACAGTAGAAAGTTCGTCTATCCTGGATCTGGAGGTATCCCGAGAAACCTTCGGGACCGCACAGCTCCAGGATTCGACGTTATTGCGGGCTAGAGAAGGTGTGTCGGTGATTAATGGTGTTGCCCAGCGTCCCGGCGCCGATACCGTATTTCCTCACCTGGCCTATAACCAGGACCTGTTATATAGGGTAGACAAGGTGAGGCAGGAGGTGGTGGAACAACTGGTGGTGCCCCAGCCTTACCGGCGAATGGTCTTGGATTTAGCACATGCGCATGTGTTGGGTGGTCATCTGGGGGTTAAGAAAACACTGGAGCGAATTCTACAATGGTTCTATTGGCCTGGGATATATGAGGAAGTCCGGAGGTTCTGTCAGTCCTGTCCAGTGTGTCAGCTGACTAGCCCCCAACCTCAGTATCGCAGTCCACTGGTACCTATGCCCATTATAGAGGTGCCCTTCGAAAGGATCGCCATGGATCTGGTAGGCCCCATTATTAAGTCAGCCCGAGGTCACCAACACATCCTGGTAGTGTTAGACTATGCCACTCGCTATCCGGAGGCGATCCCATTGCGCCATACGTCGGCCAAGGTAATAGCTAAAGAGCTCATGAGTATGTTTTCCCGGGTGGGGATACCAAAGGAGATTCTGATGGACCAGGGGACACCCTTTATGTCCAAAATAACAAAGGAATTGTGTAAGCTATTAAATATTAAACACCTGCACACGTCCGTCTACCATCCCCAAACCGATGGGTTAGTAGAACGGTTTAATAAGACCCTGAAGTCCATGCTAAAAAGAGTCGTGGCTAAGGACGGGAGAGATTGGGACTTACTGTTGCCCTATGTTTTGTTTGCGGTACGGGAAGTGCCCCAGGCGTCCACGGGGTTCTCGCCCTTTGAGTTGTTATATGGGCGACATCCCCGTGGGCTACTGGATATCGCTAAGGAAGCATGGGAGCAACAGCCTACACCTCATAAAAGTGTGATAGAGCACATAGGAAAAATGCAGGACCGAATAGGGGTCGTGTTGCCGATCGTCCGTGAGCACATGGAAGCGGCACAACTGGCCCAGAGTCGGGTATATAACCGAACCGCTCGGGTAAGGACATTTCACCCGGGTGACCGAGTTCTTGTACTCGTGCCCACGGTCGAGAGTAAATTCTTGGCCCGGTGGCAAGGACCCTATGAAGTTAAGGAGAAGGTGGGCCCAGTTGATTACAGGATATACCAGCCAGGGAGGCGGAAGCCCGAACAGGTATATCATGTGAATCTACTAAAACCTTGGAGAGACAGAGAGAATTTGTTTGCAGACAGCCCGCCCTCTGTCGGGACGTCAGGGAGTGACCCGGGGTCACCAGGTGTTCCGGAGAACGCCGCTGGGGTGACGATAGGGGACGGACTGTCGACCAAACAAGCACAAGAGGTGAAAGAATTTGTTAGTCGGAATAGGGACGTATTCTCTGACCTTCCTGGACGTACCACCTTGATCGAGCATGACATTGTCACCGAGCCCCGGGTGAAAGTCTGCCTAAGACCATACCGAGTACCGGAGGCTCGGTGACAGGCCATTTTGCAGGAGGTAAGATCGATGCTACGTCTAGGGGTCATAGAAGAGTCAAAGAGCGAGTGGGCTAGCCCGATTGTCCTTATTCCCAAACCGGACGGTTCATTACGGTTCTGTAATGATTTTAGGAAATTGAATGAGGTATCAAAATTTGACGCCTATCCCATGCCTCGGGTAGACGAGTTGATAGAGCGGCTGGGAAAAGCCCGGTATTTTTCGATCCTAGATCTCACGAAGGGCTACTGGCAGGTACCTCTGACGGAGGCGGCAAAGGAGAAGACGGCCTTTGTCACCCCGGAGGGGCTTTTTCAGTATAGGGTGTTGCCTTTTGGGTTGCATGGCGCTCCGGCTACGTTCCAGCGTCTGATGGATGTCGTCCTCAAGCCCCATCACCAGTATACCTCCGCGTATCTGGATGATATAGTCGTGTTTAGCCCAGACTGGGAGGGTCATTTGTCAAAACTTCAGGCAATGATAGATTCTCTAAGGAAGGCGGGGTTAACTGCCAACCCAAAAAAATGCTCGGTGGGACTAGAGGAAGCTCGCTATTTGGGGTATGTGATTGGACGCGGAGTCATTAGGCCCCAAGTGAATAAAGTTGAAGCAATCCGGAATTGGCCCAGGCCTCGTACGTCCAAGCAAGTACGGTCATTTTTGGGCCTGATTGGGTACTACATGAGGTTCATTCCCCATTTTGCCACCTTGGCAGCCCCGTTAACCGGCCTCTTGAAGGGTAGAAAGTCGGTGATGGTTCGCTGGGGGGAGAAGGAGGAGGAGGCGTTCTCCCGTTTGAAGTCGGCCCTATGTGAGTCCCCAGTTCTGGTGACGCCCGACTTCAAGCGGGAGTTTGTAGTTCAAACAGATGCCTCGGGAGTAGGACTAGGGGCTGTGCTTTCCCAAGAGCTCAACGGGGAAGAGCACCCCGTGGTTTTTCTAAGCCGCAAGCTTACCCCAGTAGAAACCCGGTATAGCATTGTGGAGAGAGAGTGCCTCGCCATCAAGTGGGCACTCGAGTCTCTCAGATATCACCTTCTGGGGAGAAGGTTCCGTCTGGTGACCGACCACTCCCCTCTCCAGTGGATGAGTCGGGCTAAGGAGGGGAGCGCTCGGGTTACCAGGTGGTTCTTGTCCCTCCAGAACTTTAAGTTCACTGTTGAGCACAGGGCCGGCCGCTTACAGGGGAACGCAGATGCCCTGTCCCGGGTACACTGCTGTGCATGTGTTCACCCCCTCAGGCTTGAACAGTATGTTCAAGCCCTCAGGGGTGAACAAAGGGGGGGGGATATGTAGGAGAGTCCCCGGAATAATAATGGACGGACGATACGTGCCACCAGAGGTCCTGGCCTCGGTGGAGTAAGAACCGGATCATTGCGGTTACAGCGGCGAATGCTGCTGGCGCAGCGTGTCCGGGCCGGTTCTTACTGGGAACAGGTAAAGAGTGGAGGGGGTGCCTGTTCCCCACGGCCAGCCCAGGTTTTTGGTGGAGCTGGGCCTTTAAAGAACCCAGCCTGCTGATGATGGGGGTGGGGTGTGTCTTGCTGTGCTGGAGATTTCCACAGACAGAGTCAGTGCTGGTGAAGGAGAGAGTCTGGGCGCAGCACACATTGAAGGATAGCCTGGGACCTGTGGTGCTACGAGCCGAAGGGCCTCTGGCCTGAGGGAGACAAAGGCAGGTAGCTTACAAGCCTGCAGAACTGCTGTGGTCTGTCCAAACCAAGGTGACTCAAACCTGCTGTTTATTTTCTATGGAAGGACTTTTATTTTATGCACTATGAATATGCCCCTGTGTGGTCTGCACATTGCCTGTTATGCCTTTGGTGTGAATAAAGTCACAGTGTATCACAAAGACTGTCTGTGATTGCCTCAATACTGCCGCCGCTACCGTAGCCTACCACGAGCACATCCCCACACAGCCTTCTACAAGATAAGTGCTGTACATTTATTTGTGATTTTCTGTTTGCTGGATCCCAGGTGACCCTGACTCCCTCCGTGTCTAGTGTAGGGAGCCGGTGGTCGTGTCCCCTCACTATTGTAGGGTGTTCAGGTGGTATATAGTCGAGGTACGTAGATATACGATCATCCACCATTGGGATTTTCGCATAGGCTGAGCAGTCAGGGAGAGTGCCAGGTCTTATGCAGGGGTCTACCTTTTGTTCCTTAGTTTTGGATCCAGTGAGTCATATATTCATTTTGCATTGTCTTGTTTCCTGTACACCTTCCGTGACACCCTTGTAAAGATAAATGGGTGTGGAACCACTGTGTCAATCAACCAGTTTGACATTAGGCTATACCTAAGGGCTTTGACCTAACTGTCCCCTGATATTTGCCCTGTAGCCTCTCCCTATACAGGAATTTGGACTTCGCTGCAGGGGAGACACCAAGCCACTCCCTCTGTGGTTGATAGCTGACCCATTGGGGTCAGAAACACTGGTGTGAAGCATCTAGAAATTAGATAAAACTTGTAGTGAGTAACAGGCCAAGGTCACGGCAGGCAGTACAGGGTCAGTATAGTGATCAGGCATATGTCAGACGGCAGAGGGCCAGAATCCAATAATAAGTCAGAAGTTGGTACACGTGCAGACAAGCAGGATCTAGCAAGCAAGTAAACCTATTTCTCAGGTAATGAGTGAGACAAACAGCTGTCTTAAAAGCGTAGGGAACAGTGCAGCCCTGAACTCCACCCACACCACTGTCCCTACCTAGCAGCATAGGTTTATCAAAGGAAACAGCCACCTTGGAGAATCTGGTCTGGAAACTGGAAAGGCTATGGTTTGCACCCTCCTTTTTTTGTTCTCTTAGTTGTCTGTTTTGCTCTGGTAGAAGTGGACGCGGTATAAAGGCAATCACAAAGTCTTTAACTTAAACAGTTCAGTGTTTATTCACACATGATGACCGTTCACAGTCTTGGTGTTTGTTCACACCATGCAATGTCCATAGAACAAAATCTTCACCTGGTTAGCAGTTTTCCATCCGCAGTCCACAGCAGGCTATAGGGGCCTGTTTCCTGGCATGCGTCTGTCAGCCCTTTAGCATGGCACAAATTCACAGGTCCCAAAACACAGAGACTCCCCAGCTTCTCTGTCAGATGGAGGCTAAACCACACCCAGATGAGACTGCTGGCTGGGTTTTAAATAGGCCAAAAAAGACCCTGCTTGGAGTGTAGAGAGAAGCCACCCACCCAGCACTTTGGCTACTCCCAATAAGAGCCAGCCCGGATCGACTTTACAGCCATACTAACAAAAACATTGTCAGTCAGCAGTAGCTGCCGCTGACACTTAAAACTACCGGCTCTTACCTCACCAAGGCCAGAAATCTCGGTGACACATACCTTCCATCAATGATGGCCCCTTGTGCCTTCCTACATAATTCCCCCCTTTGTTCAACCATAAGGGGGTGAAGACCCGCCAGACAGTGTACCCATGACAGGGCATCTGCGCTTCCCTGCAGCCTGCCTGCCCTATGTTCCATGGGAAACTTGAAGTTTTGTAAAGATAAGAACCATCTGGTGACCCGAGCATTTCTCTCTTTGGCTTGGCTCATCCACTTGAGAGAGGAGTGGTCGGTTACCAGAAGGAACTTTCTCACCAACAGATAATAGCTGAGAGACTCGAGTTCCCACTTGATGGCCTACTTCAGAGGCATCGGTCTGTACCACAAACTCCCTCTTGCAGTCAGGCATCACCAATACCGGGGACCCACACAGGGCGGACTTCAAAGCGGAGAAAGCCTTTTCCGCCTTCTCACTTCACTGAACCGTCACTGACTTGCATCCCTTCAAAAGGCCTGTCAATGGTGCGGCGACTAGCAAAATTTGGGACAAACCTCATATAGTACCCCACCATACCCAGGAACGACTTTACTTGCCAAGTAGTGACAGGTCGGGGCCTAATCCTAATTGCCTCAATTTTGTTCACCTGAGGTTTTTAATAATTCTGCACCCAATTACATACCCCACGTACTTGGTCTCTTCTAACACTATTGCACAGTTTTTTGGGTTAGCGGTTAAGCCAGCCTTCCTAAGGGAGTCCACTAAAGCCTGTACTTTAGGTAGGTGACTTTCCTAGTCGGTGCTGTGGATAATGATATTGTCCAGGTACGCCGAAGTAAACCGACGATGTGGATTGAGTCCAATTTCCATTAGCCTTTGAAACGTGGCGGGAGCGCCATGTAGACCAAAGGGTACTACCTTGTACTGATACAGCCCCTCTGGCGTGATGAAAGCCATTTTTTACTTGGCAGCCTCCGTCAAGGGTACCTGCGAGTACCCTTTGGTGAGGTTCAACACAGAAAAATACTGGGCTTGGCCCAACTTCTCAATAAGCTCATCCACTCGGGGCATGGCATATGCGTCAAACATGGACACCTCATTCAGTTTGCAGAAGTCGTTACAGAACTGCAATGTCCCATCTGGCTTGGGTATTTAGACTATCGGACTGGCCCATTCACTTTTTGACTCAAGCTGGAGCATTAGCTGCACTTCCTCCGCGATGGCTTGTCGCCAAGCCTCGGTTACCCGGTATGGTTTTAACCGGACTTTTGCCTGAGGCTCAGTGATAATGTTATGTAAGACTATGGAAGTGTGTCCGAGGGAGGTCCAAGAACACATCTGTGTTCCGACTAATGAACTCCCTGGCTTCCTGAGCCTGTTTAGAGGAGATGATGTCATAAATTTTCACTGTGGCAGCCGCTTCCTTTGCTTCAGACAGAGGGGCCAAAACCACTTCTCCTAGTAACCCTGGTCGCGGGCTATCTTTCGTACAGGTTTCTCTATCTTTCCAGGGTTTGATCAGCTTCACATGGAATACCTGCTACGGCTTTCACCTCCCTGGCTGGTGTACCTTGTAATCTACCTCTCCAATTTTTTCAAGCACCTTGTAGGGCCCCTGCCACCTAGCTAGGAACTTACTGTTTGTGGTTGGTCCCAGAACCACTACCCAATCACCCGGGTTAAAGGTCCGAACCCGAGTCTGCCAATTATAGATCCTACTCTGGGCCCGCTGCGCTGTCTCCATATGCGCTCTGACCAGAGGTAAAACAGTTTCCATCCGTCCTTGCATCTGGGTGACGTACTCAACAATACTTCTGTGCGGTGTGGGTTGTTGTTCCCACGCCTCTTTGGCCACGTCCAACAGACCGCGAGGGTGTCTGCCGTATCACAGTTCGAAGAGCGAAAACCCAGTAGAGGCCTGGGGTACCTCTTGCACTGTGAACATGAGATAGGGCAGAAGAAGGTCCCAGTCCCTCCCGTCCTTAGAGACCACTCTTTTTAGCATATTTTTTCATGTTTGATTAAACCTCTCTATCAGGCAATCCGTTTGCGGATGATACACGGACGTCCGTAGCTGTTTTATGTGGACCAACTTACAGAGTTCCCTCATGACCTTGGACATAAACGGGGTCCCTTGGTCAAAACCTCCTTAGGCAGACCCACGTAAGAAAAAAATCTCCATTAACTCCTTACCTATGAGTATGGCCTTATGAGTATGCCTTAGTGGCACCGCCTCCAGGTATCGAGTGGCATAGTCGAGGACAACCAAGGTGTTTTGGTGTCCTCTAGCAGACTTCGGTACCGGGCTTATGAGATCCATAGCGATTCGCTCAAACGGAACATTGATAATCGGGAGGGGTACCAGGGGACTACAGAAATGTGGCTGGGGGCTAGTTATCTGGCAGGTTGGGAAAGACAATATTCTTCTACCTCTCTGAACACACTGGGCCAGTAAAAATGCTGTACAATCCGATCCTGCGTTTTTTGCATTCCCAGATGACCCCTGAGAACATGCTGGTGGGCTAACTCTAACATGAGTTTGCAATAAGCCTAGTGCACCAACAACTGTTCAATAGATTCACCTCGCAGCTGGTTTACTCAATACAACATCTCTTGATGAATCACAAAATGGTGAAACACTGCCTCTGCCACGGTTGTTGTGGTTCCCCATCTATTATTAATACATTTTCCCAGGCTTGTGATAGGGTTGGGTCCCGATGTTGTGCAGTACCAAAATTATCCCCAGAGACATTGAGGTCCGGCTAGCTCCGGACCTGGCTGCAAATCCTCCTTGTCTCCCACCATCAAACTTAGCGGGGTTGTCTTCCCATCTTCCACCGAAGTCGCGGTGACCCCTACCGCTGGCCCTTTGGACTTAGGTTCCAGGGTTCTGGTCTCCCCCGTGAGCTGGGCCACTCTGCTAGGGTCACATCTGTCTCACGGGTATCGTTAACTTTCGTGTCCAGCCGGGAAAGTGCTAGGAAACCGGGTTAGTCTCTCACAATTATTAGTTCAAACGGTAATTTTGTGGTGAAGGCCACCTCATGAGTCCACCTGCTGGCCACCGTTGATATAAAGACCAGTGCGGTGGGATAGTCCATTAACATCTTCCGGACACATGACGTACCGGTACGGCATGTTGTCCCACTACTTAAGGACACATGACGTACCGGTGCGTCATGTATAGTTCCAATCACCGCCGCCCGGCGGGCACCAATTGGAACTGGGTCCCCTTCTCAAATCATTGAGTAGGCACCTTGAGTCAATGCCCAGGGGGGTCGTGTGACCCCCTGGTGTAGGCGATCGCAGCAAACCGCAGGTCAATTCAGACCTGTGGTTTGCTGCGTTTCCGGGTTATTTGGGTTTCTGGGGACCCGATAACCCGGAATAGGATGGTGACATCACCTCTCAGGATCGCCTCTCATTGGTCAGCTGGGCGGGTGGGCAGTTCAAATTACTGCAGCGCTCCTCTCCTCCTCCTTTTCAGTCCGGGAGCCGAGGAGAGAGGAGCTGCACGTCCGATCCTTTAGTGCTGCAGGGATCATCAGCCAGCACCCCCATCTGTGCCCCAGCACCACCAAGGTATTTAGGGAAAGGTTAGGTTAGGCAGGGATATTCAGGGAAAGTTAGTGGGGAAAAAAGTGCCAGTTTTTGTTGCATCACCCTAAAATCGGGTGTCTGGGGTCCACAGCACGGCTGTGTGACCCTAGACCCCCCCCCCCCAGGGGTGCTGCAGCTTTCCCCCATAAGCCCCCCACCACAATTTTTTCGGGAGCACAAGCAGTTTTTTTATTTTTATTATTGAGTACGCTGACTGTGTCCGGCACTCATAGCGTCCGGCCACTCTACAAAATCAGGTCAGTCATCGATCACTTTGGGGCCAAATTTGTGCAGGCCTATGTACCTGGAAGGGAGGTAGCGGTTGATGAGTCTCTCATTGCTTTCAAGGGGAGACTCATTTTCCGCCAGTATGTTCCCTCTAAGCGGGCGAGGTATGGCGTGAAGCTGTACAAACTTTGTGAGATTACCTCATGGTACACTTGCAAGTTTCGTGTAGACGAGGGGCAAGATTCCTGTATTGAACCCCCAGAATGTCCCCCCACTCAGGGTGTTAGCGGAAAACTTGTTTGGGACCTTATGCACCCACTGCTAGATAAGGGTTACCACCTGTACATGTATAACTTTTATACTAGTATCCAATTGTTCCAGTCCCTCGCCACCAGATCCACATCCGCTTGTGGGACAGTACGGAAAAATCAACACGGCCTCCCTACCAGGGGCGTAACTACCATAGTGGCAGACCATGCGACTGCTATGGGGCCCAGGGCAAGAGGGGGCCCAGTTGGGATCATCCCCTCTTCTACTTGGTGTGAAAACTTGGTCAGGACTTCACCCTCTAAAGGAACAACTTTAAGTGAATGAGGCAGTGGGAAAAATGGCCCAAGGGTCATTGAAAAGTGTTTAGGCGGAAACCCTTCTGTCCTGTGTGGGGGGCCTGGTTTGATCCTTGCTATGGGGCCCTTACTTTCCTGTGTACGCCACTGCTCCCTACCCACCCCCTTCAGGTACCTATCCCCAGGGGTGAGACCCATGCCCTTACCAGTGGAAACCTGTTGCTGGTCAGATTTAAGGACAAGAGGGATGTCCTTGTATTGTCCACAATTCATGGTAACTGCATCACCCCTGTCCCTGTGCGAGGTACTGCGGCAACGGTCATCAAGCCTGATTGTATCGTCGACTACAATCGGTATATGGGAGGAGTTGATCTCTCTGATCGAGTCCTCAAGCCATATAATGCCATGCGCAAAATCGGGGCATGGTACAAAAAAAGTTGCGGTCTACTTGGTGCAGGTTGCCTTCTACAACTCTTTTGTGCTGTCCCGGAGCACTGGCTACACAGGGACATTCCTTCAGTTCTATGAAGCAGTCCTCAAGGACCTGATCTTTTCTGACCGGAAAAGAGCAGGCCGGAGTACCTCGGGAACTGGAGGCGCCCGGATCGTCCCTGGCCAACACTTTCCAGGTGTGGTCCCTCATACTGGAAAGAAGGGACGGACCTAAAAAAGGTGCAGTGTGTCACAGGAGGGGGATACGGAAGGACACCACTACTCAGTGTGACACGTGCCCCGATCATCCGGGCCTCTGCATTATTGGTTGCTTCAGGGAGTACCACACTTCCATGGAGTACAAAATTTATGTTCCCCTTACCCAATTTAGCCACTGACAATCGGATAAAAAACTATGGTTCTCAGACTTGAGACACTAAAACGAAAATTCCAAAAACATTATTTAGTAAAACTAAAATAAAAATAAAAGTTGACATATTAGGTATCGCCGCATCCGTAAGAATATGCTCTATAAAAATACCCCATGACCTAACCCCTCAGATGAACATGGTCAAAAAAATAAATAAAAATGGTGCAATAAAACTGTCCTTTCATCCCGCAAAAAATGAACCCCTACCTAAGATAATCTACTAAAAACTAAATTCAATTAAAATTGACTCTTAGACTATGGAGATACTAAAATTTTATTTATTTATTTTTTTTCATAAAAAGATAATATAGTGTAAAACATAAATAAATAAATAGACATATTAGGTATCTCCGTGTCCGTAAGAATCTTCTCTATTAAACTACCCCATGACCTAACCCCTTAGATGAACACAGTAAAAAAAAAAAAAAAAACGGTGCAAAAAAATGTATTTTTTGTCACCTTACAGCACAAAAATTTAAATAGCAGGCAATCAAAAAGTCATATGCCCCCCCAAATAGTGCCAATAAAACCGTCCTCTCATCCCGCAAAAAAATAGCCCTTACCTAAGATAATTGGCTAAAAACAAAAAAATTGACTCTTAGGCCCCTTTCACACGGGTGTCAGTTTTTTTGCCCGGATAAGAAGCGTGTGCGTTGCGGGAAAATGCGTGATTTTTCAGCGCAAGTGCAAAACATTGCAATGCGTTTTGCACTCGCGTGAGAAAAATCGCGCATGTTTGGTACCCAAACCCGAACTTCTTCACAGTTCAGGCTTGGGATTGATGTTCTGAAGATTGTATTATTTTCCCTTATAACATGGTTATAAGGGAAAATAATAGCATTCTGAATACAGAATGCATAGTACAATAGTGCTGGAGGGGTTAAAAAAAATAAAAAAGTTAACTTACCTTATCCTCTTGATCGCTTAGTTCCCGGTCTCTTCTTTACTAGCTGTGGGCTAAATGACCTGTGGTGACGTCAGATCACATGCTCCAATCACATGGTCCATCACCGTGGTGATGGAGCATGTGATCTGACGTCATCAAAGGTCCTTTACCTGTATTTAATGCTCACCACAGGTCCTGCTCAACGTTTCCTAGCAACCGTGCGTGAAAATCGCACCGCATCCGCACTTGCTTGCGGATGCTATGCGATTTAAACGCACCCCATTCACTTCTATGGGGCCTGTGTTGCGTGAAAATCGCACAATATAGAGCATGCTGCGATTTTCACTCAACGCACAAGTGATGCGTGAAAATCACCGCTCATGTGCACAGCCCCACAGAAATTAATGGGTCAGGATTCAGTGCGGGTGCAATACGTTCACCGCACGCATCGCACCCGCACGGAAAACTCGCCCGTGTGAAAGGGGCCTTAGACTATGGCGATACTAAAATGTATTTTTTTGTTTTGTTCATAAAAAGATAATATAGTGTAAAACATAAATAAATAAAAAAACACAGACGCATTAGGTATCGCTGCGTCAGTAAGAATCTACTCTATAAAAATACCCCATGACCTAACCCCTCAGATGAACACGGTCAAAAAAATTAAATAAAAAAGGTTCCAAAGCAATTTTTGGGCAAATTTTCTATTTTAATAAAAAAAATTCAGTAGCAAAGCAAGGGTTAACAGCCAAACAAAACGTAACATTTATTACCCTGATTCTGCAGTTTACAGAAACACCTCATATGTGGTTGTAAACTGCTGTATGACCAAACGGCAGGGCACAGAAGGAATGGAATGCCGTATGGTTTCTGGAAGGCAGATTTTGATGGCCTTTTTTGGGGGGGCACAATGTCTCATTTGAAGCCCCCCTGATGCACCCCTAGAGTAGAAACTCCATAAAAGTGACCCCATCTAAGAAACTACACCCCTCAAGGTATTCAAAACTGATTTTACAAATGTTATTAACCCTTTAGGTGTTCCTCAACAGTTTATGGAAAATGGAGATGAAATTTCTGAATTTCTATTTTTGGTAACCTTGCCTCGCAAAAATGTAATATAGAGCAACCAAAAATCATATGTACCCTAAAAATAGTTCCAACAAAACTGCCACCTTATCCCGTAGTTTCCAAATGGGGCCACTTTTATGGAGTTTCTACTCTAGGGGTGCATCAGGGGGGCTTCAAATGGGACATGGTGTAAATAAACCAGTCCATCAAAATCTGCCTTCCAAAAACCACACGGCGCAACTTTCCCTCTACGCCCTACCGTGTGCCCGTACAGTAGTTTATGGCCACATATGGGATGTTTCTGCAAACTACAGAATCGGGGCAATAAATGTAGCATTTTGTTTGGCTGTTCACAGTCTTGGTGTTTGTTCACACCATGCAATGTCTATAGAGCAAAATATTCACCTGGTTATCAGTTTTCCATCCGCAGTCCACAGCAGGCTTTGGGGGCCTGTTTCCTGGCATGCGTCTTTCAGCCCTTTAGCATGGCACAAATTCACAGGTCCCAAAACACAGAGACTCCCCAGCTTCTCTGTCAGATGGAGGATAAACTACACCAAGCTGAGACTGCTGGCTGGGTTTAATATAGGCCAAAAAAGACCCGGCCTGGAGCGCGGGGAGCAGCCACCCACCCAGCACTTTGGCTACTCCCATTAAGAGCCAGCCCGGATCGACTTTACAGCCATACTAACAGCAAAACAGTGTCAGTCAGCAGTAGCTACCACTGACACTTGAAACTACCGGCTCTTACCTCACCAATGCCAGAAATCTCGGTGACACATACCTCCCATCAATGATGGCCCCTTGCGCCTTCTTACAAGACCTATAGAAAAAAAATGTTTAGCTCAAAATAAATACAGCGCAATAATAAAAAAATGCCCCTAAGGCTGTACATAGCCTAAGAGCTGTGTCATTCCATTGAGGAGCAACACACCATTTACGAAAATCTGCACATGGTCTTCGACTGTCCTCTGTCCCTGACAAAATGCTACTAATTTGGACTCATCAAACTTATATTGGCAGAGTACTACGGAGTGCTTCTGTGGCTTTCTGTCCATGCCTGCGCACCACAGTCCCCAATGCACAGAACAGGTGGCACATATTCGTGTATGAGCCCTTATGCATAGGATTCATTTTATTACAGGCTCATGTAAAAAAAAAAAAATGCATAATGCTGCATCAGTTGGCATTCGTTTGAGCCATTTCCATCTGAGATATGTTTTTGTAGACAGAAAAAAAGTCCTACAGGACGTTAATAGTTCAAACGGATGACAACCAATACAACCAATTGGGTTCATACTGAACTTTAGGATTTTTGGACCCCGGACCCGAACCCGAACATTTCAGTAAAAGTTCTGGTTTTAGTTCGGTGTTCAGTGATTTAATGGCACTTTTTGAAAGGTTGCAGGGCAGCCAATCAACAAGCGTTTAACTTGTGTGCCCTTAGAAGCCATCACAGCCATGCCTACTAATGGCATGGCTGTGATTGGCCAGTGCAGCATGTGACTCAGCCTCTAAATAAGCTGGAGTCATGTAGCGCCGCACGTCACTCTGCTCTTACTAGTGTAGGGAGAGGATGCTGCTGCTGTGATGAGAGAATAGGAAAGAATCTATCTGATATCACATCACAACTTGTTGTTATTAACTCTGCGATCTACTGCGAATTTGTTTTGTGTGTGCAGTGCAACATTTTTGTAGCCCAGTGACACAGAAAAATATGTTTTATCCATCTGTTAGTTAGGTGGGCGTTGGCGGCCATTTTGTGCAAGTTCAGTGCACCAGCACTGCATATGTGCCAGGGACAATAATTTTACCCTGTTCTTTTAGTTTAGTGGGCAAAATATACTAATTTTTTAAGTGCACCTGCACTGCATATGTGCCAGGGGAAGGGAAAATAATATAGGGAATCAGTCTGTGAGTTCAGGGACCCAGGGGGTGACATATTCAATTTTTTTTCTGTAAAGTACAATCCAAGTAAATTCATCTGTTAGATTCTGTGGGGACAAATTATTATTTTTGATAAAAAGTACATTTGCGCTATGCACTGCATTTGTGATAGTGAACGAAAATCTGTTAAATCCATCTGTTTAATTTTGTGCAAGAAACCAAATTTGGGGACTTTGCTGCATTTCTGACAGTCCAATACAAGTGTTAAATACTGCTGTTACATTGTTGGATGAAAAATTAAAAAAAATTGTGACCGTGAAGTCATTTTATAAAATCCACCTGTCACACTGTTGTGAAATAAATTTTTCCTCTTTATGACACCAGCACTGCCTTACTGTCAGTGAACTTAATTGTTGACTATTGGCGGTTACATTGTCGCCTGACATAAATCATCTGTTAGTTTGGTGGGTGAATGCAAAGAATGAGGAGAGCGTCAATTAAGAGACATCGCCCTTGTCGTGGTGCTGCTGGTTTTGGTGTAGCTCCTGTTGCAGGGAGAGGACGTGGTCGATCTGTGCCAGCTACACGCACAAGTGAAACACTTTCCTCAGGTGCGAGTAGGCGACAGAACCTTCAGCGTTATTTGGTAGGGTTGAATGCAGCTCTACGAATGGTGAGACCAGAACAAGTACAGGCGATAGTAGATTGGGTGGCTGACAGTGCCTCCAGTTCCTTCTCATTGTCTCCCACCCAGTCCCTTGCTGAAAGATCAGTTGGCACCTGCAGCCCATGGCCATCAGTCTTTCACCTCACCCCCTTGCAAATCAGCCAATCAGTCTGAGCCCCAAGTCAAGCAGAAGTCTCTTCTGCTTTTGATGACTTTGCTAGCAGGGTTTCCCAGTGCCATCCATATAGCCCTGCACCAGAAGTGGAAGAGATTGAGTGCACTGATGCCCAACCACTTATGTTTCAGGATGAGTACATGGGAGGACCACCGCAGCACATCTTGGATGATGACAAAACACAGGTGCCAACTGCTGTGGCTTTCTGCAGTGTGCAGACTGACAAGGAGGGCGGTGTGAAGACTGGGTGGAAGATTATGTGGAGGACAATGAGGTCCTCGACCCCACATGGAATCAAGGTCATGCAAGTGACCTGTGTAGTTCGGAGGAAGAGGCGGTAGTCGCACAGAGCCACCAGCACAGCAGAAGAGGGAGCATGGTGCAAAAGCGGTCGTCCCCTAGACAGTATGCCTGCTACTGCCCACTGCACCAAGGGACCGAGCACGCCAAAGCCAGCTCCAAGGAGTTCCCTGGCATGGCAGTTCTTCAGACAATGTGCTGACAAGAGACGAGTGGTTTGCACGCTGTGCAATCAGAGCCTGAAGCGAGGCATAAACGTTCTAAACCTGAGCACAACTTGTATGACCCGGCATCTAAGTGCAAAGCATGAGCTACAGTGAAGTAAGCACCTCAAAAACCAAAAAAGGTCTCTGGCTCCTCCTGCTTCCTCTTCTGCTGCAGTTTCGGCCTCTTCATCCCCCTCTGGAGTGACAGTGGTACCTGCCACCCCGCAAACAGAGGATGTGCCAGCAACGCCGCCACCTGGGTCACCAAGCATCTCTACAATGTCCCATGTAAGCGTTCTAGCTGTCTATATCCCAAACACTGGAGCGAAAGAGTAAGTACCCCCCTACCCACTAACTATCCCTTGCCCTGAATGCCAGCATTTCAAAATTCCTTTGAAATGCTTTCATTCCGTCTGATGGAGATGGAGAGTTTTAAAAGCCTTGTGGCGGTGGCTGTCCCACAGTACATCGTGCCCAGCCGACACAACTTTTCCAGGCAAGCCATCCCTTCCCTGCACAATTTAGTGGGGGACAAAATCAGGTGTGAACTGCGCAACACCATCTGTGTCAAGGTCTACCTAACTACAGATACGTGGACCAGTAAGCATGACGTCATATCTCCCTAACAGCACAATGGTTAAATGCAGTGGCGGCTGGGAATGAGGCAAATAGCAGTTTGGCGCATGTTCTTCCACCACCGAGGATTGCAGGGCATTTCTCTTTGCCTCCTGTTGCTTCCTCCTCTTACTCTGCTTCCTCATCCTCTACCGCCTCCTCATCCAGTCAGCGTAACACTGTCACCACCAACTTCAGCACAGCCAGCGGTAAACGATAGCAGGCAGTTTTTAAAACTTATCTGTTTGGGGGACAAATCCCACACCGTGCAGGAGCTGTGGACGGGCATGGAACAACAGACCGATGAGTAATATATTGAGCAAACGGGTAATCAGATTATTTTTTTTTTCGTTCAGCCTCTGGGCTGAAAGAAAAAATGAACGGCACAGATTTCTTCATTCACATCGATCAACGTGGATGAAAAAATCTCTGCCAAAAAATTTGCAAAAAAAAAGAGAGGAAAGGCGTCTGCCAGGACATAGGAGCTCCGCCCAACATCCAAACCCACTCAGCTAGTATGCCCTGGCAAACCCGATTTCTCCATTCACATCAATCAATGTGGATGATTAAATCATTGCCGGAATTTTTAATTTTTTTTATACAAAGTGTTTGTCAAAGCATATGAACACCGCCCCTCAGCTCATAAGCCTCGGCAAACGTATCTTTTTTACTGCAGAGGGAAAATCTCGTCTTGCAGCGCCGCATACACCGACTTTTGTGTAATCTGACAGCAGCTGGTTGATCTCTTGGTCTACCTAGAAGGTAAAATAAAAAAATTAAAAAAAATAAAAATAAAAAAATAGGCAGCAATGCAATAAATTTATTAACATTAACTTTATATAACATTTGAAACAGAACATTAACTTTTATAAACTTTATTGAACATTTGAAAAAGAACATTAACTTTTTTGCTTACCTGTGTTTTTTTTTTTTTTTTTTTCCTTTAGAGGATAAACCTCTCCTTCCCCATGGGATAATGTGCAAAGCGCAAATCGCCCAGAGATGCGGCGAAGTACATTATGCACTTTGTCCCAGTTGAAAGGAGAGGTTTGTGGCAGCTCTGTGTGAAAGGGCGCTAAGACCCCTGTGTGCCTGTCCTGTGTCATGCAATCCCTACACTAATAGTGTACCTGTGTGTGGTACTTGCGGAAACACTCCCCTATGCATAGGGCAGGCTGGTCAGGACATTCAGGACAAAAAACGGTGGTGTCATGCCTTATTCCAGCCCTCCTACAGACACAACATCTTTTTCTTGGGGAACGGTGAGTTGGGGTACCAGGATAGACACTCGGGAAGTGTCTGGCATGTACCCTGGCAAAATACATCAGGGACTTGGGGCATGGACCCTCCTGGATACAGGAGTTCCGAAATTATCTCTTCCTGGAATTTTAGGAAGGATCCTGTTCTCCCAGCCTTACTGTAGAGAACAAAACAATTATACACAGCCAATTGAATTAAATAAACAGACACCTTCTTATACCAGCGTCTGGTGCGGCGGGACACTAAATAGGGAGCCAATATCTGGTCATTGAAGTCCACCCCTCCCATATGAAGGTTATAGTCGTGGACAGAGAGAGGTTTCATAATGACTCCAGTTGCCCTTTCAATTTCTACTGTCGTGTCTGCGTGAATGGTGGACAGAAGGTAAACATCCCTCTTGTCCGTCCACTGCATCGCGAGCAGTTCTTGGTCACACAGGTCGGGTATTAATGAGCCGTTGAGGTAACCCCGGCGACTAGGTTGCGCGGGGCCACAGCATTGAATTCCGACTAGATGTAAGTGCCGAAAGAGGGGCATACTTGTGTAAAAATTGTGTCCACGTATAAGTGGTTCCCCTTGTGGAGTAAGGGTGACACCAAGTCCCAGACAATCTTGCCACTGCTCCCCAGGTAGTCAGAGCATCCGACCGGCTCCAGTTTTGAGTCTTTTCCCTCATAGACCCTAAAAAAATATGTATTGCCCTTTCACAGAGCTTATACTGTTTGACCCCATACCGGGCGCGTTTGCTGGGGATGTACTGTTTGATGCCAAGACACCCGGTAAAATGTACAAGGGACTCGTCTATGCAGATGTTCTGATTGGGGGTATACGCATCTGCAAATCTGGATGACAAATGGTCTGAGGGGCCGAATTTTGTGGAGCCGGTCATAGGCAGCGTGGCCTCTTGGATGACAGGTTTTATTGTCAGCGAAATGCATACAGCGCATGATGACCTCAAAACATGTCCTGGACATTGCAGCAGAGAACATGGGCATGTAATGTATTGGGTCTTTAGACCAATAGGACCGCAATACATTTTTTTTTTGTTAGACCCATGCTGAGGATAAGGCCGAAAAATATTTAAAATTCTGAAACTGTGACTGGTTTCCACCGGAAAGGCTGGGCATAGAGGCTTTCCGGATTGACGGTTATATAATCTGTGGCGTAGCGGTTGGTTTCTGCCGCAACTAAGTCATAGAGACCCGCGGTGAAGAACAGCTAAAAAAACTTAAGGGCCGATCCTGAATGAGCTGTCTCCATGTGAACTCCAGACTGGGCGGTGGAAGGGGGCAATAGGTGTGCGGCAGAAGCAGGGGATTGCCAATTAGGGTTTGCCAGCACCTCTGGGATACTAAGGGCTCTACGGGCCTGTGAACGTGGTGGCTGCAACGGGGGAGTTAATGCACGTGCCACCATACCAGCTTGAACTGCCCTTCTGGTACTCGCCACTTCACCAGGGAATACGGCAGTGCTGGTAGAAGGTCCAGGATGTGCTGCGCTGCTGGTGTATGCCGCACCATAAAAAAGATCAGCACTAGCACCACTCTGCTGCAAATGAGGCTCATCACGCGGGGTATGCAGAACACTGACATGGGATCGAGTACGCCTGACCATAGCAGGGACCTCAACCTCATCATCTTCACTAGCGGTTAGAGTGCCACTGCAGTCTACAAGTTCATATTCTGAACCACTGGATTCAGCGGGTGAGGCGTCCCCATCGCTTTCATCCATCAGGGCCAGAATCCTGTAGGCTCTTCAGCGGAATACCCCTTGTTTGACATTTTGGGCTAACTCAATTTAGGGGGTATTCCTCTGAGACTACCCAGGAAAAAGAGAAAACCTGCCTAGTAAAAAGGAGTGCTTACGAAGTAAAGCTGCGATCGCTAATAAAGATCCAAAAAGCTCAAAAGTGATCTTTATAGTGGCACAGTGATTTTACAGTGTTTTTGCAGTGATCAGCAAAAAAAGAAATTCTGTCACTGCGGTGGGGCGGACTGAATGCAAGTGTGCGCACAAGATCAGGCCTGATCGGGCGAACACTGCGTTTTTTGTAGAACCTAAGGTGACTTCTATAGATCTGATTGCGATCAGTCTTGATCACTTACAGATACTATATAGTACTAGTGCTGATTAGCGACAGCGATGACGCTAATCAGCGACTAATCAGTGACTGCGGTGCGGTGGGCTGGGCGCTAACTACCTAACAAGTAGCTAACTTACCTGGCGGTGATGAGGAACCCTTACAGGGGGCCTATTGGCATCATCGAGACCTGAGAGCGCCGGTGTTAGCGTGACGGGAGGTGGTTAACTTCTGGGTCTCCAAATTGGGACATGGCCTGAGATTGCCCTTTTAGGCCTTGGAGGTGCTGGCCTGCCCTGCAGCCAGTGTAGTGTCTGAACGTGTGTTTAGCACGGCAGGCTGCGTTATCATAGACAAGCACAGCCGCCTGTCCACAGCCAACATGGAAAAGCTCGCGTTCATTAAAATGAACCAGGCATGGATCCTACAGGACTTGTCTGTACCTTGTGCAGAATAGACATGTATACCGGCCTTACCCAGCCATTGTTATGCTCCAGCGCACTTTCTCATTGTTGTATTTTTTATAATTACCAATAGAATGGTAGATAATTAATAATGTTGTCACCACGGGTTCCAGAAACTGAAAAAGGAGTGAATGGTGATACTTATTAAGAAGTAACTTTTAATCAGTCCATTGTAGGAAGGCGCAAGGGTCCGCCATAGAAGGAAGGTACGTGTCACCGAGGTTCCTGGCCTCGGTGAGATAAGAACCGGTTATTTTATGTGTCAGCCACAGCTAGTGCTCGCTGACACTGTTTATTCTTAGTGTGGCTGAAAAGCCGATCCGGGCCGGTTCTTATTGGGAGCAGCCAAAGAGCAGGGTGGGTGGCTGTTCCCCACGTCCAGGCCAGGTTATGGGCTGGGGTTTAAAAACCCAGCCAGCAGCTCAGCTGCGTGTGGTATGTTCCTCCAAGTGAAAGTGGAGCTGTGAAGGCTCTGTATCTCTGGGAGCTGCGTGAGAGCAACCATCTGGAAACCAGGTGCCCTAAAGCCTGCTGTGGATATCCAGGTGACATGTATGTTCTGAGTTCTGTGGACTTTGGCCGTGTGAAATAACACATTTCTGTGGTGTTAGGCTACTTTCACACTTGTGTTTGGGCAGTGGCGGCTCTAGGATCAATATATTGGGGGGGGCACAGAAGATACACAGTCAAAAATTGGGGGGCACTAATAATTTTCACCAGCTAATCATACTACTGAAAAATACTAAAGCAGCTGCTTCCTCTGCAGCTACGCCCCTGGCGCTGGGGTAATATAATTAAGGGGTATCAGGGTACATTGGGTGTAATATAACTGAGGAGGGCTATCAGACATAGGGGGTAATATAGCTTACATTACCCCTGTATTACGTCCCTGATAGGATAGAACTCCTTAGTTATGTGACCCCTGTATAATGCAACCTGACACCCCTTAGTTATATTATATAACTAAGGGATATTGGGGTACATTACACAGGGGTAATATAACTGAGGGGTATCAGGGTACATTATAAATGTACACCCAGAAATAACGAATGGCGAGTTCGGCCAATGGCAAACCCAGCTCTGCTACATCTTTACTATGTAACGCACCCGTGGATTTGTGCAGAATACTTTAATAGACTATTTGCAAAATTTACTCCAAGAAGTGCAGAGAACATAAGACTTCCATAAAATCCCCAGCGTCCATCCCTTTGTGTCTGCTTTAACACTACACCCAGCTCAGCTTCACCACCAGAAAATACCACAAGGAAATTACTAAGACATCCTTCCCAGAGATGTCTCCGGTCTGTGATGACACCTGGCTGCTCAGAGTACTCAATAAATCTATAGCATAAAGGTGCACGGCGGCACCAAAAAATAAATAACCGATAGTCCTACCAGATAATATGGTTCTTCCGGACATCGTAGAATCACAGCGGTAGGTATGATCCTAAAAGAAAAAGCAAATACCAGACAGGTGCAAAAAGAGGGGTACTAGATCCCTAGGGTACTGGTGCTGTACTGGCCCTAATGACCTAGCCACAGAGCACCCATCCTGAGAAGAACGACCCCGTCCAGGACCTTGCCCTCAAGCTACTTGGCCCTATAGTGCTCTAGTGCAGCTAGTGCCTACATACATGTTTCGATTTAAAGCTCATCAGGGAAAACATGTACTGGACCAGTTAAAAAAACAAAATCCAGAAGGGCAAAAAGGTTAGATAAATGTACAAATAGATTCTATTACACTAAATACATACACTCACCTAAAGAATTATTAGGAACACCATACTAATACGGTGTTGGACCCCCTTTTGCCTTCAGAACTGCCTTAATTCTACGTGGCATTGATTCAACAAGGTGCTGATAGCATTCTTTAGAAATGTTGGCCCATATTGATAGGATAGCATCTTGCAGTTGATGGAGATTTGAGGGATGCACCTCCAGGGCACGAAGCTCCCATTCCACCACATCCCAAAGATGCTCTATTTGGTTGAGATTTGGTGACTGTGGGGGCCATTTTAGTACAGTGAACTCATTGTCATGTTCAAGGAACCAATTTAAAATGATTTGAGCTTTGTGACATGGTGCATTATCCTGCTGGAAGTAGCCATCAGAGGATGGGTACATGGTGGTCATGAAGGGATGGACATGGTCAGAAACAATGCTCAGATAGCCAGTGGCCAATTGGCACTAAGGGGCCTAAAGTGTGCCCAGAAAACATCCCCCCCACACCACCACCACCAGCCTGCACAGTGGTAACAAGGCATGATGGATACATGTTCTCATTCTGTTCGGACTCCACCATTTGAATGTCTCAACAGAAATCGAGACTCATCAGACCAGGCAACATTTTTCCAGTCTTCAACAGTCCAATTTTGGTGAGCTTGTGCAAATTGTAGCCTCTTTTTTTTCCTGACGCTTTCAAGCCCAGCCAATAAAGGGCCCCCTCCCTCTTACCTTGTCAGTTGTTTCCTGTCCCTCAGAAGGATCGGGATCTCGAGCACCAGCATTATTCCGCGGGGCCTTTGGTTTGTTGTCCCGGCGCTGCCGGAGGGCCATCGCAGGGGAGAGGATCGCGGGACCCGGTATCTTTGTCCTTCCTCCCCTTGGTGAAACGCCAACTGCGCTGGTCACCCCGGGCTGTTTTTTCCGCGTTCTGTGAGAACTGGCGTCTCTGTGCGGCTTGAGGGGGCGTGCCTGGGCCAGGGCACGCCCCCATATTCCTCCCATAGCACTGGCCTCTATGAGGTGAAGGATCGCGTCATCAGAAGGGGCCGTCGTGATGCATAGGAGGGGGCGGAGCTTCATGCATAAGGCGGTTAAAGTGCTTCACTGTAGCCTACCTGAAGAACGAACCGACGATGCATGCCGAAGATGACTCTCCCAAAAAGCCCACAGATTCCTCCAGGCCTTCTAGCCCGGTAAGCCTACTCCATGTATGAGAGGTGTTTTGTTTGTCCATGCACCTGTATATACTTGCACTTGTTTTTCTTCTGGTGGTGGATCCTAAAAAAAGGGAGCCATCCAGCAACAAAGTGGTCTCAGAAGAAACCCCTTACTTGGTGGAGACTCTGAGAAATATCATTAAAGAAGAAGTTGGGTCAGCGGTAGAAGCAAAGCTATCTACCATACAGCCCAGACCCTCTACCTCTAACGCCTCCATTGTGGAGCAAGTTTCCGACTTGGATGAAGGAGAAATTTCATCGGGTCCAGACTCTGACATTTCGGTAGACACCTATGGTCGACCCATGTGTTCTGTAGAAGAGACAGAAGTCTTGCTAAAAAATATCAGAGCTACAATTAACCTGGAAGAAGCGAAAGAGCCACTATCTGTACAAGATCAGATGTTCGCAGCTCTAGGTGACAAGAAAAAACGTGTTTTTTTCCTTTCCACGCTAATATTAAATCCTTAATCCAAAACGAATGGAAAGACCCTGAAAAGAGGCAATCCGCCTCTAAAATTTTCAGAAGGAAATTTCCATTTGGAGAAGAGGACTCTGCCACCTGAGATAAAACACTTAAGGTGGATGCCCCCGTGGCAAGGATTTCTAAAAAATCTGCCCTACCCTTTGAAGACCTGGGACTTCTCAAAGATCCCATGGATAAAAAATGTGAAAGTTTCCTAAAAAAGACATGGGAATCCTCCACCGTGGTATTGAGACCAGGTATTGCTGCCACCTACACCGCCAGAACCCTGTCTCTGTGGTTGGGACAGTTAGAGGAGCATATTGGATCCGGCATGCCCAGGGAAGACTTCCTGGCTTCAATCCCAATACTGAAGCAAGCTGCAAATTTTATCGCTGATGCCTCAGCCGATATAGTAAAATTATCGGCCAGAACAGCCGCCCTATCCAATGCTTCACGAAGAGCTATTTGGTTGCGTACCTGGTCAGGTGATACGGCGTCAAATAAGCTTTGTTCTCTACCATGTGAAGGTGACAGTTTTTGGCACAGCTCTAGATGACATCCTGGAAAAAGCCTCAGATACAAAAAAGGGCTTTCCCACTGAATCGAAGTGTTTTGTAAAAAAAAAAAGACGTTTCTTTCGTCCCCAAAAACGTGGGAGATTTGACCAAAAAAAGAAAGATTCTTGGCAGTCTACCCGAGGGAAGGGAAGGGGGTTCTTGTTTAACCCCGACAAGTCCGCCCGCACATCCTCCCAATGACGCCAGAGGGGCCGTAGGGGGAAGACTCAGGTTTTTCCACTCTGCCTGGGAGAACATTCAAGCTTGCCCCTGGGTACTAGAGGGGATAGAAAATGGATTCGGTCTAGAATTCAATCATTATCCCCCAAACCGATATATGGAGAACATAAAACTAAAAGTGGAGAATCAAGAGGCTATGGACCTACAGATATCACTCCTGCTGGAAAAAAGAGCCATCGTTCCTGTGCCAGTGGAAGAACAAAAGGAAGGTTTTTATTCACCGATTTCCTAATAAAGAAACCGAATGGCTCCTTCAGAGCAATTATAAACTTGAAAGCCCTGAACAAGTACATGGTGTACAAAAGGTTCAAAATGGAGTCAATAAAGTCCATGACCAACCTCCTTCAGAAAGACTGTTTCATGGTAAAATTAGACCTGGCAGACGCCTATTACCATGTTCCAATCCGAGAGAAAGACCAAAAGTTTTTGAGGACAGCAGTATGGTTCAAAGGATCCCTATGTCACTACCAGTTCCAGGTTCTTCCATTTGGCCTCAGTTCAGCTCCAAGACTGTTCACAAAGGTCATGACGGAAGTGGCAAAACATTTTCATCTGGCAGGAATCCTATTGATCCCATACTTGGACGATTTTTTTTTTTTGATTGCAGCTCTATCGGAAAACCTCTTGTTTTGTCATCTGCAGATTATACAGAACACCCTGACCAACCTAGGATGGATGATCAGCAGAGAAAAATCATGTCTACTTCCCTCAAAAAAGTGACATTTTTGGGAGTTCTTCTGGACTCAATACTAATGTATTCCTTTCTTCCAGAGCAAAAACAAGACACCTTGATTTCCAGCATCAAGAATTTCCAGAGACAGGAACGTCTTCCTCCGGAAAATTAATGACAATCCTCGGTCTTATGACTTCAACGATTTCATCGGTACAATGGGCCCAGCACCATACAAGAGAACTCCAGTCCTTTCTGTTGGAGAGCTGGGACAAAAAACAAACTTCCTTAAACAAGAGTGAAAATTCCATCTCGTGTAAAGATATCCTTGTCCTGGGGATGAATCGATCAAATCTTTCCCAAGGAGTGGCCTGGAAGCCGACAAATCAAGTAGTCATCACTACGGATGCCAGCCAACACGGGTGGGGAGCCCACATGGGAAAAACGGTTGCAGCAGGGCCTCAGAGAATGGACACTGAACAGACAGGTCTTCAAGCAAATCTGTTCCAGATGGGGCACTCCAAGTGTCGACCTGTTTGCCACAAGAAAAAACACACACAGGTCAGGGACTTTTTCTCCCTCTCAGTCCTAGATTTCCCCTTGAGTGTGGATGCCTTGTCAACTCCTTGGCCCCAACAACTTCTCTATGCCTCCCCCCCCCCCCCTTTCCCCTGATACAAAGGGTACTAGGCAAGATCATGGAGGAAAATGCCCAGATCATACTGATAACGCCGTTCTGGCCCAGAAGATCGTGGTTCCCAGTCCTAAAGAACTTGGCAGGGAAAGACTTTTGGATCCTCCCTCCCCAGCTGGATCTATTGTCTCAGGGCCCAGTTGTTCATCCCAAAGTCACCCAGCTTCACTTAACAGCCTGGAGGCTGAAAGGAGTATACTGGGAGGAAAAGGATTTTCAGAGGCAGTAATATCCACCCTTTTGCAAAGTAGAAAAAATGTTACATCAAGGATATATCTGAGAGCTTGGGAAGCCTTTCTGAGGTTTAGTGGCAATAAATATGACACTTCCGGAGAACTTCAGGTGGCGCTAATCTTGGACTTTCTTCAAGCAGGACTAGATAAGGGACTATCTGTAAGTACCCTAAAAGTCCAGGTAGCAGCTTTAAGTGCGTTCTTAAATACCAAGCTATCAGACATAAATGTTATCAAAAGGTTCCTTAGGGGGGGCAATTAGAATCCGCCCAAGAGTAAGATCTTCAGTTCCGCCCTGGGATTTAAATCTGGTACTATCCAGATTAATGTATCCACCCTTTGAACCTATAGCTGAAATTCCCTTGAGAACATTGACCCTCAAGACAACTTTTTTTTGTTAGCCATCACCACAGCAAGAAGAGTAGGGGAGATTCAGGCCTTTTCCATCCTACCTCCTTATCTCAGGATTCTAGAGGATAGAATCATATTGAAACATGCTCCTGAATTTCTACCTAAAGTTGTAACAAAGTTCCACTGTCAACAGGAAGTTACTCTTCCCTCCTTCTGTTCCCAGGTGTCCTCGGAGATGGAAAGGCTATTTCATAACCTAGACGTTCGGAGATGCATCCTGCAATATATGGAGGCCACAAAAGATCTAAGGAAGTCGAACCAGCTACTTGTGCAATATCTGGGTCTACATCGTGGGCAGGCAGCTAGCAAGACTTCCGTCTCAAGATGGATTAAAGGGTCTCTACCACTTAGGTGTCACATATTTGGCTGTCAGACACTAGCGATCCGCTAGTGTCTGCTCTGGCCAACCATCCTAATATAATTGCTTTTGGGGCGGTGGTTTGGCTAAAAAAAGAACTTTTATTAATATGCTAATGAGCCTCTAGGTGCTATGGGGGCGTCATTAGCACCTAGAGGCTCCGTCTACCTTCAGAAACTGCCGCCGCCGAGCGCGTCCCTCCAGCCCGCCCATCTCCTCCTGAATGCGATCCTCGTATGTATTCTGCGCATGCGCAGTAAATGTCTGACAGCTTCCCTGCTCAGACATCTCCACTGCGCCTGTTCCTCGGAGCACTATGGCGTCATCGCGCAGGCGCAGTGGAGATGTCTGAGCAAGGAAGCGGTCAGACATTCACTGCGCATGCGCAGAATACATACGAGGATCGCATTCAGGAGGAGATGGGCGGGCTGGAGGGACGCGCTCGGCGGCGGCAGTTTCTGAAGGTAGACGGAGCCTCTAGGTGCTAATGACGCCCCCATAGCACCTAGAGGCTCATTAGCATATTAATAAAAGTAGTTTTTTTAGCCAAACCACCGCCCCAAAAGCAATTATATTAGGATGGTTGGCCAGAGCAGACACTAGCGGATCGCTAGTGTCTGACAGCCAAATATGTGACACCTAAGTGGTAGAAACCCTTTAAGGCCTGCATTGTCCTAGCTTATGAAACAGAAGGGCTAGCCCCTCCACCCTTGTTGAGAGCCCACTCCACCAGGGCTTTGGCCACATCCTGGGCTGAAGGGGCCTCGTCCTCGATGGAAGAAATATGTCGGGCAGCCACATGGTCCAATCCTGATACCTTTTTTAAACATTACAGATTGGACGTCTCTGCAAATAGAGATTTGTCTTTTGGATGCAAAGTCCTGTTGGCAGTTGTCCCACTCTAATCATGTTTTCTATATTATTCCTCCACGTAGTGCCGTTGTGGAGGCGTCGGGAAAATAAATAATTACTCTTACCGGTAATTGGATTTTCCTTTTAGCCTCCAACGGCACGAGGAATTCCCCATCCCCCAAAAAATAAAAAAATGGGGGTAATTTTGAATATTTAACATTTTCATTTCTATTACGCTCAGGAGAATTAATCCTGACCTCATATGTTGAACAATATTGATATTTGATATTATTTACTTCATTAAATTTTAATTGTTGCATCTATCTTTGAGTACTAGGTTACTAACTGACAAGGTAAGAGGGAGGGGGCCCTTTATTGGCTGGGCTCGAAAGCTGTTTCCTGTCCCTGGAGAAGGCGGGGTAATCCTCCACGTAGTGCCGTTGTGGAGGCTAAAGGAAAATCCAATTACTGGTAAGAGTAATTATTTCTTTCCTATTTGTAGTGGAGATGAGTGGTACCCGGTGGGGTCTTCTGCTGTTGTAAACCATCCGCAAGGTTGTGCGTGTTGTGACTTAACAAAAGCTTTGCTGCATACCTCGGTTGTAACAAGTGGTTATTTGAGTCAACGTTGCTCTTCTATCAGCTTGAATCAGTCGGCCCATTCTCCTCTGACCTCTAGCATCAACAAAGCATTTTCTCCCACAGGACTGCCGCATACTGGATGTTTTTCCCTTTTTCGCCTCATTCTTTGTAAACCCTAGAAATGGTTGTGCATGAAAATCCCAGTAACTGAGCAGATTGTGAAATACTCAGACCGGCCCGTCTGGCACCAACAACCATGCCACGCTCAAAATTGCTTAAATCACCTTTCTTTCCCATTCTGATCTGACATTCAGTTTGGAGTTCAGGAGATTGTTTTGACCAGGACCACAACCCTACATGCATTCAAGCAACTGCCATGTGATTGGTTGACTAGATGATCGCATTAATGAGAAATAGAACAGGTGTTCCTAATAATTCTTTAGGTGAGTGTAGATGCCAGAAAGATAATTCCGGCTGTTTGAAAACAAGTGGTAGCTCAAAGTTTAAGCTCTGGATTTTTTTTTTTTTTTTTTAACCGGTCCAGTACATGTTTACCCTGATGCACCCTAAATTGAAACATGCATGTAGGGACTAGCTGCACTAGGGCACTATAGGGCCAAGTAGCTTGAGGGCAAGGTTCCGGACGGGGTCTTTTTTTTTTTTTTTTTTAACATGTTTCAGGATTATACCTAGGGCTTTTTGTCCGGATGAACCATATTATCTGGTAGGACTATCTGTTATTTATTTTTTGGTGCTGCTGTTTACCTTTTATTCTAGAGGTTTATTGAGTACTCTGAGCAGCCAAACATTGTTTTTGTTTTGATACACCTTAAGGGACTATTATTAAATGGACTGATTAAAAAGTTATGTCTAAATAAGTATCACCATTCACTTGTGTTTTTTTTTTATATTTCCCAATGTTTTGGGGTTTACCCTAATTTAAACAAAAAATATAAAAAATTAAAACCAAAAACTAGTATTGGCTACCTCCTCCACCGCTGCTTTCACCTCCCCCTTAACCTCCTACTCCATATGGACTTCCGCCTCCTAGATGAAGATTATAAATGTTTTTTTTATGTATTTTATGTTATTTTAAGTCATTTCACTAATTTGTCTGATACATTGTTGGGTGACATATCCCACATTTTTGGCTGTTATATACCCCTGCTTTACCTAGTAGACATGGAAATACATTTTTCTAATTCATCTGTTACATTGTTGGGTGACATTCCCAATTTTTTGGCTGTGACATAACCCTGCTCTACATAGTGGACAGGGAAATACATTTCACTAATGTGTGTGCTACATTGTCGGGTTGAATTCACTAATTTTTGGCCGTGATATACCCCTGCTCTACCTAATGAACAAGGAAATACATTTCACTAATTCGTCTGTTACATTGTTGGGTGACAAATACTCATCTTTTGCGCTAGAAGGTACATTTGCGACCTACAGTGCATTTAGGACAGTACGAATGGTGAGGCCATAACAAGTATAGACGATAGTAGATTGGGTGGCTGACAGTGCCTCCAGTTCCTTCACATTGTCTCCCACCCACTGCCCTGCTGAAAGATCAGAGTTGGCACCTACAGCCCACGTACTGACAGATTTGTCTGCCCCCTTCATCTTCTGGGTCTCCAAATTGGGCACATGACCTGAGCTTGCCCTTTACGCCTTGGAGGTGCTGGCCTGCCCTGCAGCCAGTGTATTATCTGAATGTTTGTTTAGCACGACAGGAGGGGGTTATAAAAGAGAAGAGCAGCCGCCTGTCCACACCAAATGTGGACAATCTCATGTTCAATAAAATGAATAGAGTAAGTTGTTTTCAATCAGTGGGATGATAATCAGTTGTGAGTGGGTGACCTGTTTTATTTAAGGGGTTGTCCCACGAAAAATATTCTACAATTTTCAAACCAGCTCCTGGATCTGAATTATTTTGTAATTGCACGTAATTAAAGATTTTGTATAGCCACTTTTTTTTTTTCTTACTTCCTTGTCCGTCGCTCGTGCTTAGTTTTATCTTTCAGCTGCCTCCTGAGTTGTGATGGGAGAGCATGGACAAGCTTCAGCAATGATTGGGGGAGATCTCTGGATCCATGTGAGGGAGAGGGCTGGTTCTGGAAGATCAGCCTACCAGCTGGCTGTAATCATATAAATAAACGGCTGTCTCACAATATTTTTGCATACAAATGCTACTTATTAATATAACAATTATACTAACACATTTAATAAAAAATGAGTCATATTTAATGTATAATGCTATCATTAATCCCTTCCAGCAACAGTAGACATATAAAAAAAATGCAGAGCTCATGCACATAATTAAAGACTGAACTTTGAGTACTCCAAAAGTGAACTATGACTTCTCACGGTTCTAGCTTTGTTACAAAGATATTATCATGTACTATATGATATCTAATGTATGCACTACGTGCAGAATTATTAGGCAAATGAGTATTTTGACCACATCATCCTCTTTATGCATGTGGTCTTACTCCAAGCTGTATAGGCTCGAAAGCCTACTACCAATTAAGCATATTAGGTAATGTGCATCTCTGTAATGAGAAGGGGTGTGGTCTAATGACATCAACACCCTATATCAGGTGTGCATAATTATTAGGCAACTTCCTTTCCTTTGGCAAAATGGGTCAAAATAAGGACTTGACAGGCTCAGAAAAGTCAAAAATAGTGAGATATCTTGCAGAGGGATGCAGCACTCTTAAAATTGCAAAGCTTCTGAAGCGTGATCATCGAACAATCAAGCGTTTCATTCAAAATAGTCAACAGGGTCGCAAGAAGCGTGTGGAAAAACCAAGGCGCAAAATAACTGCCCATAAACTGAGAAAAGTCAAGCGTGCAGCTGCCAAGATGCCACTTGCCACCAGTTTGGCCATATTTCAGAGCTGCAACATCACTGGAGTGCCCAAAAGCACAAGGTGTGCAATACTCAAAGACATGGCCAAGGTAAGAAAGGCTGAAAGACGACCACCACTGAACAAGACACACAAGCTGAAACGTCAAGACTGGGCCAAGAAATATCTCAAGACTGATTTTTCTAAGGTTTTATGGACTGATGAAATGAGAGTAAGTCTTGATGGGCCAGATGGATGGGCCCGTGGCTGGATTGGTAAAGGGCAGAGAGCTCCAGTCCGACTCAGATGCCAGCAAGGTGGAGGTGGAGTACTGGTTTGGGCTGGTATCATCAAAGATGAGCTTGTGGGGCCTTTTTGGGTTGAGGATGGAGTCAAGCTCAACTCCCAGTCCTACTGCCAGTTTCTGGAAGACACCTTCTTCAAGCAGTGGTACAGGAAGAAGTCTGCATCCTTCAAGAAAAACATGATTTTCATGCAGGACAATGCTCCATCACACGCGTCCAAGTACTCCACAGCGTGGCTGGCAAGAAAGGGTATAAAAGAAGAAAATCTAATGACATGGCCTCCTTGTTCACCTGATCTGAACCCCATTGAGAACCTGTGGTCCATCATCAAATGTGAGATTTATAAGGAGGGAAAACAGTACACCTCTCTGAACAGTGTCTGGGAGGCTGTGGTTGCTGCTGCACGCAATGTTGATGGTGAACAGATCAAAACACTGACAGAATCCATGGATGGCAGGCTTTTGAGTGTCCTTGCAAAGAAAGGTGGCTATATTGGTCACTGATTTGTTTTTGAATGTCAGAAATGTATATTTATGAATGTTGAGATGTTATATTGGTTTCACTGTGGGTATATATTTGTTTTTTGTTAAGTTGCCTAATAATTATGCACAGTAATAGTCACCTGCACACACAGATATCCCCCTAAAATAGCTAAAACTAAAAACTACTTCCAAAAATATTCAGCTTTGATATTAATGAGTTTTTTGAGTTCATTGAGAACATGGTTGTTGTTCAATAATAAAATGAATCCTCAAAAATACAACTTCCCTAATAATTCTGCACTCCCTGTATAGCCACTGATTCCAGGACTTATGGAATAAACTTCCATTTGGGTACCAGCCCCAACCCTAGGGACACCTAGATCCTGTTCAACATCATTCATTGGAATATACACCTTGTCCAAAAGACATTATACCAAATAACACCTCGAGTTGTCACGCCAATCTATACCAAAACAAATAACATTTTAAACAAATACCTTAACTAACATTTAAATATTTTTTAACCTTTTTGATTATACCTCTAGACTTAACTTGGCGATGTTACCGGGCTTAATTGATTGCGGCTTTTTGACTATACCTCAGGTTACTAGGTATTGTATAAACACAAACCTTATGATTTTTCTATCAGTTCTGGGCCAGCTATCAATTATATGTGTTGAGCTTTCATTATTGATGTCTGAAATCAATAGCTGTCTGTCTCACGTATGTGCTCTAGCTGCCTTTTTGTTTTAACATCTACATGATCACTCCTACACTGGTTGATTACATACACATTGATAACTTTCTTTTGAACTGGGAACTGTTGCAACCACTTTTTCCCGAGATTCAGGTTTGATCATGTGTATCGATTTATGTGAGTGTTTAATAAACAAATGCATCAGGTATGTTCAGCTTTTTTGCGTTCAATTATCAGTTAATAACAGTTGTTTCTTCTGGACCAATTATTTATTATTTTCTACTTTCTGCCCCATATTTCTTCCCCTGATGAACCAACAATTGGGGAAACGTGTTGGAAGTATTTAGGGCAATGAGAGGGTGACATGGGGCAGGCACGGGACCACAGGCCACCCACCATCAGGATATTCCTGTGGGTTGAGCTATTAGTTAGGGATTTATTAGATACATCTCTCCCTAGTGTAATATACCCACCCTCCCCTCTGTGTATATTTTTATGTGTTGGTGTTTTGGGTCCATTATGAGCAATATTGTGGAGGAATATAAAGTGATTTAATATTAATGTGGAACAAGAAACATCCTTTCAAATCTTCCGTATTGCCAAGACACTTTTTTGACAATACTCGAATTAGGCTTTCCTCCGAGCTTCACGTATGTGCTTGTGGTCAACAACACTTGGAATAGACCATCAAACCAGTATTTGAGGACTTTTCTAAAATGTTGTTTTACTACCACCCAATCTCCAGACACAAGTGGGTGGGTTTCTGGTACTTTATCAAGATCTGGAAGTGAAGCTAAATCTCAAGAGTGTATTTTATTGAAATGCTTGTGCAAACTGATCACATAATCTGTTAAACATCCATGTTGCATCTGAAGCTGCTGTGGGAAATGCAATCCAACCCCAAAAGGACCTTTATAGGGACTAAGGCCTGTATTATGGTTAGTGGTGTACCTTACTGAAAAGAGGCCTACCAGCAGGCACTCTGTTCATGGCTTTTTGAATCTTTAACTTTAGTGTCCCATTCAGCTCCTTTTTTCCTACCCTACCATTGCTTTGTGGATGGTACGACGCATGTAAACCCTGTTCTACACTTAAAACCTTCATCTCCTGCATCACTTCACCTGTGAAGTGAACTCTGTCACTTTCAATAGTCTCAAGTACCCCATACCTGCATACAACTTCAGCCATAATCTTTTTTGCTGTGCTATTAGCTACCGGGTATGCTTCTGGCCATCCTGAAAACAAGTCATCACACACCAATACATACATGCCCACCTTGGGTAGTTGAAAGTAGTCGGCAAGCATGGATACAGGTGCAAAGGGCAAGACGTGTGTTTCTGGGGTACCTTAACCACCTTGTCTCATGTTGTTCTGGGCAAGAATCATACATACGTCAGTATATCTGGCTTCTGCAGTTCTGAACCCTGGGCGTACCATGTACTATATCACACAAAGTACAGTTGTGGCCAAAAGTTTTGAGAATTATATAAATATTGGAAAAGTTGCTGCTTAAGTTTTTATAATAGCAATTTGCATATACTTCAGAATGTTATGAAGAGTGATCAGATGAATTGCATAGTCCTTCTTTGCCATGAAAATTAACCTAATCCCAAAAAACCTTTCCACTGCATTTCATTGCTGTCATTAAAGGACCTGCTGAGATCATTTCAGTAATTGTCTTGTTAACTCAGGTGAGAATGTTGACGAGCACAAGGCTGGAGATCATTATGTCAGGCTGATTGGGTTAAAATGGCAGACTTGACCTGTTAAAAGGAAGGTGATGCTTGAAATCATTGTTCTTCCATTGTTAACCATGGTGACCTGAAAAGAAACACGTGCAGCAATCATTGCGTTGCATAAAAATGGCTTCAGAGGCAAGGATATTGTGGCTACTAAGATTGCACCTCAATCAACAATTTATAGGATCATCAAGAACTTCAAGGAAAGAGGTTCAATTCTTGTTAAGAAGGCTTCGGGGCATCCAAGAAAGTCCAGCAAGCACCAGCACCGTCTCCTAAAGAGGATTCAGCTACGGGATCGGAGTGCCACCAGTGCAGAGCTTGCTCAGGAATGGCAGCAGGCAGGTGTGAGCGCATCTGCACCCACAGTGAGGCGAAGACTTTTGGAAGATAGCCTGGTGTCAAGAAGGGCAGCAAAGAAGCCACTTCTCTCAAAAACAAAACATCAGGGACAGATTGATCTTCTGCAGAAAATATGGTGAATGGACTGGGGCAAAGTCATATTCTCTGAAGCCTCTTTCCGATTGTTTGGGGCATCAGGAAAAAGGCTTGTCCGGAGAAGAAAAGGTGAGCACTACCATCAGTCCTGTGTCATGCCAACAGTAAAGCATCCTGAGACCATTCATGTGTGGTGTTGCTTCTCATCCAAGAGAGTGGGATCACTCACAATTTTGCCCAAGAACACAGACATGAATAAAGAATGGTACCAAAACACCCTCCAACAGCAACTTCTTCCAACACTTTGGTGAAGAACAATGCATTTTCCAGCACGATGGAGCACCGTGCCATAAGGAAAAAGTGATAACTAAGTGGCTCGGGGACCAAAACGTTGACATTTTGGGTCCATGTCCTAGAAACTCCCCAGATCTTAATCCCATTAGAACTTGTGGTCAATCCTCAAGAAGCAGGTGGACAAACAAAACCCCACTAATTCTGACAAACTCCAAGAAGTGATTATGAAAGAATGGGTTGCGATCAGTCAGGAATTGGCCCAGAAGTGTATTGAGAGCATGCCCAGTCGAATTGTAGAGGTCCTGAAAAAGAAGGGCCAACACTGCTAATATTGACTCTTTGCATAAATGTCATGTAATTGTCGATAAAAGCCTTTGAAACGTATGAAGTGCGTGTAATTATATTTCACTACATCACAGAAACAACTGAAACAAAGATATAAAAGCAGTGTAGCAGCAAACTTTGTGAAAACTATTTGTGTCATTCTCAAAACTTTTGGCCACAAATGTAGTTTTTTGACGTGTGCGCCACCGTATGGGTTGACTGTGTCATCGTGGATTAGAGTGACCTGGGAAGGCAGAGTTTCCCTCGGAACTGTTTTAGGCCTTCCTCATTTACAGTCCCGCCTTTTTTCATGCACTAGTCCCTTTCCTCCTTCCCCACCTGGTTCTATAAGAATTTCCATGGAGACAGGAGAAATATTCAAAATACAATAATGAGCAATTGCGCTGTAGTATAACAATGGCTGGTTAAGGCCGGTATACATGTCTATTCTGCACAAGGTATGGACAAATCCTGTGGGATCCATGCCTGGTTTATTTTAATGAACATGAGCTTGTCCACATTGGCTGTGGACAGGCGGCTGCGCTTGTCTGTGATAACGCCCCCTGCCGTGCTAAACACACGTTTAGACAATACACTGGCTGCAGGGCAGACCAGCACCTCCAAGGCATAAAGATCAAGCTCGGGCCTTGTGCCTAATTTGTAGACCCAGAAGTTGAAGGGGGCAGACCCGTCATTCAGTACATGTAGGCGTGTAAACAAATACTGTCCACCATGTTGCTGAAATGCTGCCTCCTGCTAAGACGTTCCATATCAGCTGGTGGTGCTGGTTGTTGTGGCGTGCTGACAAAGCTTTTCCACATTTCGGCCTTGCCAACCCTGCCTTCTGAGGTGCTGGTGGTGCTCCAGCTGCATTGGCGCCCTCTTCCTCTTCCTCTCCCTTCGCCTTGTGCTGCCGCTGTCAGGTGGGACTGTCACCAGCAGTGTGTCTATCAGCGTGCACTTGTACTCGCACATGTAGATAATGCTCCAGTGATGGAATTGAGGACGGTACATTGTCCTTGTAATGTGGATCCATCAGCCTGGCCACCCAGTAATCGACACAAGTTAGAATGTGGGCAACTCTGCGGTCGTTGTGGAGACACTGCAACATGTAATTGCTCGTGTGTGCCAGGCTTCCCAAAGGCAACGAAAAGCTGCCATGAGCTGGTTTGGGTGCATGAACATGGTTCCTCCTCTTCCTTATCCTCCTCCTCCTCCACCTAGTCATCCTCCAGAACTGTGCCCTGGCTGGACAATTGTGTACATGGCATTTGTGGGTGCAGGAACCCACCCTCGGAGCCACTTGTAAAGGACTGGCTGGAAACCCTATGAAATGATCCCTCTTCCTCCACCTCCTCCTCCTCCTCCTCCTCCTGTGCCACATCCTCTTCCATCATCGCCGGCAGCGTTTTTACTAGGAGGCATAGAAGTGGGATAGTAACGCTGAGACCGGCTTTATCGGCACTGGTCGTGTTGATGGAGCACTCAAAACAGCGCAACAAGGAACACAGGTCTCGCATGTAGGCCCAGTCATTGGTGGTGAAGTGGTGCTGTTCCGCTCACCTGTGCGTGCTGTAGCTAAAACTCCACTTCTGGGTCTCTTCCTCTGCCCGCCCCGCTCTTCCTTTGCGTCCTCCTTCTCTGCAGCCGAATCCCGCGCCTGCGCTATCCATTGCTTGGCCGGGGCATGCGCACTGCGATGCCCATTGTGGGTGTATCTGGTCCGCCTCCTCGCCGCTGTTTCTCGCCGTTGGCCGGCGCATGCGTAGTAGCTACTGCGATGCCGTGCCCACAATGGGCATCGCAGTGCGCATGCCCCGGTCAAGCAATGGATAGCGCAGGCGCGGGATCCGGCTGCAGAGAAAGAGGATGCAAAGGAAAAGCGGGGCGGGCAGAGGAAGAGGCTGGGGCGGGGATATGGCGAAAAGAGGCATAACAGCCTGGGCTCCAACAAGGTGAACCCCGCCCTGGGCACTTGCGATCCCTTGAATAAAAGTCCGTTTTTGCCTTGGGGGAACTTCAGAAGCACACATCAAAGGTACCATTAGAATCATAGACTGCTATGCTAGAGCGCTATGTAAGCGGTCTATAAGGTCACAATCTGGTGACAGACTCCCTTTAAGTTACTTTTATTTAACCTAGATTGTAAATTATAGTGGCTCACTCTGCTCGTCACTGCGGTAATGGTGCTCTGCTGCAAGTGATTCGCCCAATCTCTTAGCTGAAATAAATAAATGTAAAATAATCAGCAGACACTCACAATCTGGATTTCACACATATATAACACATTTATTTGAAAAATTAAATCATTTAAAAATTAATTAAAATTAATGAATAAAATATTATAAATAAAAATGGATGTCAATATAGCTTATTTTTACACACAGCATATAAAGTTATTAACCATATATCAATAGACAATAAATAAATGTGGTAGAGTCAATTTGCAAAAATCAATTAGTAAATCCAATCAAAAATCGAATAAAAATTTATTTGAATAACAGAATGGTATCGCTTAGATTATTTCTTAAACGATTTTCGGGTAGTATTCGAATATAATTCTGAAAATTCACTAAGTGTACTTGTCTATTTATTCTTATGGGTAATCCAATACAATCCAGTACTGATGATATATAATCACCCAAATTTCGATCAGTCATTTTTCATACATATCATTATTGCCATGAAGTGTCTGTTTTTCACAGTAGGACACTAAGGCTATGCAATTTGTTAATGGGTGGCTTTCGAATTACTAGTTCAATATAAATAGTCTCTTATAAGATTTAAAAAATTTGATTGTGCTTGCTGTAGAGGTGTCCCTCTCAGTTAAGCTACTCACCCAGACCCAGAGCGCTAGTATTTTGTATGGTATAGTGATTGCGATTAACAGTAATCCACGCGTTGTTGGCCAGGCAATGCTAGGCTAGGTCCACATCTCTAAAATGTTTTTTCTTTTCTGTTCTCGGGTATAGATGGCAAGATGTAGTTGCTTGCTGATTGCATAGATCGGAGCTCCGATGGATCACTCCTATTCTCGCGAGACGAGCCGTTTACCTTTTATTTCATATAATATGTAATACAGGCTTAAATTGCAAGTTGAAAAATCGCAAGCTGGAAGTTGCAATAAATCTTCAATCTTTTTTTTTCACTGATCTCTAAGTTTGCTTTCCTTTCAGATATTGACCATATCAAATTCGATCACCTGTAAATCTTCATTCATACTTTCAAGATGATATTTTCATCAGTGTCTTTTAACAGTGCATGGCCATGCTTGAATTTTCTGACTCTTTAAGAACAAACTGTAGATCCCAGACGCGTTCCGAAATTCTTCCTCGGAGGATTGTATTGGATTACCCATAAGAATAAATAGACAAGTACACTTAGTGAATTTTTGGAATTATATTCGAATACTACCCGAAAATCGTATACAAAATCTAAGCGATACCTTTCTGTTATTCAAATTCATTTTTATTTGATTTTTTTTATTGGATTTTTTTATTCGATTTAACTAATCGATTTTTACAAATTGACTCTACCACATTTATTCATTGTCTATTGATATATGGTTAATAACTTTATATGCTGTGTGTAAAAATAAGATATATTGACATTCATTTTTATTTATGATATCTTATTCATTCATTCATTTTAATTAATTATTTTATTTTTAAATTATTTTATTTTTCAAATAAATGTGTTTATATATGTGTGAAATACAGATGGTGAGTGCCTGCTGATTATTTTACTTTTATTTAACCACCTCAGCCCCCCTAGCTTAAACACCCTTAATGACCAGACCACTTTTTACAATTCTGCACTACACTACTTTCACCGTTTATTGCTCGGTCATGCAACTTGCCACCCAAATTAATTTTACATCCTTTTCTTCTTACTAATAGAGCTTTCATTTGGTGGTATTTCATTGCTGCTGACATATTTTTTTATTTTTTTTTTACATTTTTTGTTATTAATCGAAATTTTAGCAGTTGTAATTTTATTTTTTTAAACGACATCTATATCAAAAAATTTTCTCTAAATTTATTGTTCTACATGTCTTTGATTAAAAAATGTTTGGGTAAAAAGAAAGGGTTTGGGTAAAAGTTATAGCGTTTACAAACTATGGTACAAAAATTTTAATTTAAGCTTTTTGAAGCAGCTCTGACTTTCTGAGCACCTGTCATGTTTCCTGAGGTTCTACAATGCCCAGACAGTAGAAAACCCACACAAATAACTCCATTTCGGAAAGTAGACACCCTAAGGTATTTGCTGATGGGCATAGTGAGTTCATAGAACTTTTTATACAAAAAATTCTAGGAACTCACCATGCCACTCACTGAATACCTTGGGGTGTCTTCTTTCCAAAATCGGGTCACTTGTGGGGTATTTATACTGCCCTGGCATTTTAGGGGCCCTAATGCGTGAGAAGTAGTTTGAAATCAAAATCTGTAAAATGCTCTTTGGAATGTGGGCCCATTTGCCCACCTAGGCTGCAAAAAAGTGTCACACATGTGGCATCGCCGTACTCAGAAGAAATAGGGCAATGTGTTTTGGGGTGTATTTTTTTTTAAATGTACCCATGCTGGGTGAGAGAAATATCTCGGCAAAAGACAACTTTTCCCTTTTTTTTTTTTCTATTTTTTTTTTTATACAAAGTTGGCATTTGACCAAGATATTTATCTCACCCAGCATGGGTGTATGTAAAATGACACCCGAAAACACATTCCCCAACTTCTCCTGAGTACGGCGATACCACATGTGTGACACTTTTTTGCAGCCTAGATGCACAAAGGGGCCCAAATTCCTTTTAGGAGGGCATTTTTAGACATTTGGATCCCAGATTTCTTCTCACGCTTTAGGGCCCCTAAAATGCCAGGGCAGTATAAATACCCCACATGTGACCCCATTTTGGAAAGAAGACACCCCAAGGTATTCAATGAGGGGCATGGCGAGTTCATAGAATTTTTATTTTATTTTTTTGCACAAGTTAACGGAAATTGATAATTTTTAATTTTTTTTTCCTCAGTCTCCCTTTCCGCTAACTTGGGACAAAAATGTCAATCTTTGGCTACTTTCACACCAGGGTTCGATCGGATCCGTTCTGAACGGATCCAATCATATTAATGCAGACGGAGGCTCCGTTCAGTACGGATCCGTCTGCATTAATAACTTAGAAAAAATTCTAAGTGTGAAAGCAGCCTGAGCGGATCCGTTCAGACTTTCAATGTAAAGTCAATGGGGGACGGATCCGCTTGAAGATTGAACCATATGGGCTCATCTTCAAGCGGATCCGTTCCCATTGACTTACATTGTAAGTCTGAACGGATCCGCTCGCCTCCGCACGGCCAGGCGGACAGTGCGGACAGTGCGAGCGGAGCGGAGGCTGAACGCCGCCAGACTGATGCAGTCTGAGCGGATCCGCTCCATTCATACTGCATCAGGGCTGGACGGAGGCGTTCGGGTCCGCTCGTGAGCTCCTTCAAACGGAGCTCACGAGCGGACCGACAAACGCTAGTGTGAAAGGAGCCTTTCATGGACTCCATATGCCCCTCAGCAAATACCTTGGGGTGTCTTCTTTCCAAAATGGGGTCATTTGTGGGGTGTTTGTACTGCCCTGGCATTTGAGGGTCTCCGCAATCATTACATGTATGGCCAGAATTAGGAGTTTCTGCCATTCTCCTTATATTGAGCATACAGGTAATGAGATTTTATTTTATTTTCTTCGTTCAGCCTCTGCGCTGAAAGAAAAAATGAACTGCACAGATTTCTTCATTCGCATCAATCAATGTGAATGAAAAAATCTCTGCCCAAAAAAAAAGAGGGGAAAGGCGTCTGCCAGGACATAGGAGCTCCGCCCAACATCCATACCCACTTAGCTCGTATGCCCTGGCAAACCAGATTTCTCCATTCACATCAATCGATGTGGATGAATAAATCAATGCCGGGATTTTTGTTAACTTTTTTTATATATATACAAAGTGTTTGCCAAAGCATATGAACACCGCCGCCCCCTCAGCTCATATGCCTCGGCAAACGTATCTTTTACTGCAGAGGAGATCGGTTGGTCCACCGAGAAGGTGTAAAAAAAAAAAAAAAAAAACAGGCCGCAACGCAATCAATTTATTAACTTTATAATAATATTTGAACGGACCATATAAACTTTTTTTAACTTTCTGAACAGAACAATAACATTTTTGCTTACTGTGTTGTCCTGTGAGATGCAATCCCTATGCTAAGTGTACCAGTGTGTGGTACTTCCGGAAACACTCCCCAAAGCATAGGGCAGGGTGGTTAGGGCAGTCAGGACAGAAATAGCAGGTGTCACGCCTTATTCCACTCCTGCTACAGACACAACATCTTTTTCGGGGTGACGGTTGGGTTGAGGTACCAGCAACGGGAAATGTCGCTCGTGTAGACGGCTCACTACACTGGTGGATGGGGCCACGGAACCTCCTGGATACAGGAGGTTCTCGATGATCTCTTCTTGAAATTTGAGGAAGGATCCTGTTCTCCCAGCCTTACTGTAGAGAACAAAACTATTATATGCAGCCAATTGAATAAAATATACAGACACCTTCTACCAGAGTCTGGTGCGTCGGGAAACTAAATAAGGAGCCAACATCTGGACATTGAAGTCCACCCCTCCCATGAGCGAATTATAGTCGTGGACACAGAGGGGCTTTTCAATGACACTGGTTGCTCGTTCAATTTGTATTGTGTCTGCGTGAATGGAGGAGAGGAGGAGAGCATGTAAACGTCACGCTTGTCTCTCCATTTCACCGCGAGCAGTTCTTCATTACATAAGGCAGCCCTTTCCCCCCTTGCAAGACGGCTGGTAACGAGCCGTTGGGGGACGTCCCGGCGACTCGGTCGTGCGGTGCCACAGCAGCCAATCTGTTCTAGGAACAAATGCCTGAAGAGGGGGCACACTTGTGTAGAAATTGTCCACATAAAGATGGTACCCCTTGCCAAATAAGGGTGACACCAAGTCCCAGACTGTCTTCCCATTGCTCTACAGGTAGTCAGGGCAACTGACCAGCTCCGGGTCTGATCTTTACCCTCATAGATCTGAAATTTGTGGGTATAGCCTGTGGCCCTTTCACAGAGCTTATACAATTTGACCCCATACCGGGCGCGCTTGCTTGCGATGTACTGTTTGAAGCCAAGGCGCCCGGTAAAATGTATAAGGGACTCGTCTACGCAGATGTTTTGCTCAGGGGTATACAAATCTGCAAATTTGTTGTTGAAGTGGTCTATGAGGGGCTGAATTTTGTGGAGCCGGTCAAAAGCTGGGTGGCCTCTGGGACGGGAGGTGGTGTTGTCGCTAAAGTGCAGGAAACGCAGGATGGCCTCAAATCGTACCCTGGACATGGCAGCAGAGAACATGGGCATGTGATGAATTGGGTCCGTGGACCAATATGACCGCAATTCATGCTTTTTGGTTAGACCCATGTTGAGGAGAAGGCCCAGAATTTGTTTTAATTCGGAAACTTGGACGGGTTTCCACCGGAAAGGCTGGGCATAATAGCTTCCCGGGTTGGTGGCTATAAATTGAGTGGCATACCGATTTGTTTCAGCCACAACTAAGTCCAAGAGCTCCGCAGTCAAGAACAGCTAAAAAAATCCCAGGGCCGAACCGATCTGAGGTGTCTCACCCCGAACTCCAGAGTGGGAGGTGAAAGGGGGAACCAATGGTGTGGCTGAAGTTGGGGACTGCCAATCAGGGTTTGCCAGCACCTCAGGGACTCTAGGGGGTCTACGGGCCTGTCTGTGCGATGGCTGCAACGGGGTAACTATTGCACTTGCCACCGTACCAGCTTCAACTGCCCTTCTGGTGCTCGCCACTTCACCATGTTGTACGGCAGTGTTGGTACTAGGTCCAGGGTGGGCTGCGCTGCTGGTGTATGCCTTACCACGTCATCCGACATAAGCCCCACTCTGCTGCCCTTGAAGCTGATCCTGCGCAACCTGTGGTGTAGCAACACTTGGCCGGGTACGCCTGTTGGTATCGGGGACCTCAACCTCCTCGTCCGAACTTTGGGTCAGACTGCCACTGCTTTCTACAGGTTCATACTCTGACCCGCTGGATTCGTCAGATAAGGGTTCAGAAGCCTGTAGGCCTCTTCAGAAGAATACTCCTTGTTTGCCAATTTAGGGGGTATTCCCTGAGTCTACCTAAGAAAAAAAGCAAGCCTATCTTACAAATGGGAGGCTAGTGAAGTACCGGAGGCCGCTGCGATTGATAAAAAATATCAAAACGGATTATTTTTTATTTTTTTGCCGCAGCACTTGGAAAGTGATTGTGCAGTGTTAAAAAAAAATTATATTTTTTTGTCACTGGGGCGGGCGTGGGTGAACGCACGTGTGGGCGACCGATCAGGCCTGATCGGGCAAACACTGCGTTTTGTGTGGAGGGCGGGCTAAGGTGACACAAATACTATTATAGATCTGACTGTGATCAGTTTTAATCACTTGCAGATACTATAAAAGTACAAATGGTGATTAGCAATACGCTAATCAGCGAATCGGTGACTGCGGTGGGCTGGGTGCTAAACGATTGCTAACTACCTAACCAAGGGGCCTAAACTATCCTAAAACCTAAAACCTATCAGTCAATACCAGTGGAAAAAATGACAGTTTACACTGATCACTTTTTTCCCCTATCACTAGGTGATTGACAGGTGCGATCAAGGGGTTAATTGGGGTGATCTGGGGGCTAAGTGTGCTGTTTGGTGTACTCACTGTGAACTGTGCCCCTCTGCTGAAACCAACCGATGAAAAGGACTAGCAGAGGAGCACAGCAGCCATTTAACACCTTACATTTATAAATATAAAGTGTTAACTGGCTTGTGATTCTTTTTTTAAAAATCATCAGCCTGACAGGCTGATGTAACCCCCCTGTGAGCATCCTCTCGCGTCTCGCGAGATGACGCGTATATGAGTCAGACTGCCACTTCCGGACCACGATCCTGCGTTAGGCGGTCCGGAGGCGGTTAAGCAGAAAGTCATTTTTTTTTATGGGAAATGACATGGGTGTCTCCCAAAAGATAATAAGACTATGTACATTATTGTGGGGAAAAACATTTCTCAACTTTTATTTACATTTGAGCAAAAAGTGGCCCGTCCAAAAGTATTCATACGCTTCTCAATAACTATTAGAAAAGCCTTTATTGGCTATTAAAGCAATCAAACGCTTCCTATAATTGCAGACCAGCTTTTTCCATGTATCCACAGGCATTTTTGCCTATTCATCTTTAGCAATGAGCTCCAAATCTTTCAGGTTGTAGGGTCTCCTTGCCATCACCCTGATCTTTAGCTCCCTCCACAGATTCTCAATTGGCTTCAAGTCTGGACTCTGGCTGGGCCACTCCAAAACGTTAATGTCGTTGTCTGCTAACCTTTTTTTCACCACTTTTGCTGTGTGTTTTGGGTCATTGTCATGCTGAAATGTCCACTGGTGCCCAAGGCCAAGTTTCTCTGCAGACTGCCTGATGTTGTCGTTGAGAATCCTCATGTATTGCTCTTTTACTGTGATTAGGTTCCCTGGTCCATTGGCTAAAAAACACCCCCAAAGCATTAGGTTCCCACCACTATGTTTGACAGCAGGGATGGTGTTCTTTGGGTGGAAGGCTTCTCCTTTTTTACGCCAAATGAAGGAAACATCATTGTGACCAAACAATTAAATTTTTGTTTCATCTGACCATAACACAGAAGACTAGAAGTCTTCTTCTTTGTCCTGATGAGCTTTTGCAAAGGCCAAGCATGCTTTTGTGTGCCTTATCTGGAGAAGTGGCATCCTCCTTGGTCTGCATCCGTGGAACCCAGCAGTGTGCAGTGTCCGTTGGATTGTCTGCCTTGAGACATTGCCACCAGCAGAGCCCAGATTCACCAGGATGGCCTTGGTGGTTATCCTTGGATTCTTTTTCACCTCTCTAACTATTCTCATGGCCAGCACAGGTGTCACTTTTTTGTCTTCTGACCACGACATTTGAGATTTTCCACAGTGCGGAACAACTTAATGTTCTCAAATGTAAATAAAAGCTGAGAAATGTCCCCCCTCCCCACCCCTCCCCCCACAATAATGCCTCTTGTACATCGTCTTATCTTTTGGGAGACACCTGTCATTTCCCATCAAAAAATTACTTGCTGGTTGAATAAAAGTAACTAAGTCAAAATTTGCCGGGGGTATGAATAATTCGGGTTTGGGTCCGGGGTCCAAAAATCCTAAAGTTCGGTATGAACCCTATCAACTGGTCCACTGGCAAATTAGATAAATGGGTGGTGAAATGTGATTCATGTTGTCTACCTGTTATTCAGGCCCGAGTCTCTGCAGAGTCAAACTCTTTTCTCATACATTAGCGACTTTGCTGATATTTTTTCCATGTCCGAGGTTGATTTCCTTCCCCCTCACAGACCTTATGACTGTGCCATCGACCTTTTTCCGGGTTCCAAGTATCCTAGAGGTTGTATTTATAACTTGTCCGGTCCAAAACGTCAGTCTGAGGGATTACTTGAAGGAAAGTTTACTAAAAGGAAAAAGATTATTGGTGCACTAGTATAGTACACCAATTGATACCTTCTGGTGCAAAAACACAACCTCAGTAGATGGATAAGAGGGTCTTTTATTGACGAGTGACAACGCGTTTCGGAGTTGGTACACTTCTTTTTCAAGTCTAAAATCACAAATTTAGAGGGTTTTTTTGTACAGAAGAAAAATAAAATGTATACAGTCATTATATTAAAATGAATTAGGAATAAATGTGCGCGTAAAAAATCTGTGCACATATACAAGTCAAATAGAACAAAAAACAAAAAAACACAAAAATGCGTGGTTGGGAAAGATTAAAATTGTCCATGCATTTGGAGATATATCACAAATGAGAACGGGTAAAGAAATAATATATAAAATGCATATAGATATATGGGGGGATATATGAAAACACACATGCACGCATGAGGTGTACATACGTATACGTGGCCGCATGTATAATCACATATAGAACTGGAACCGCTGTTGGTGATAAAAACTATAGGCTGGAATGCCATATATATCACATACAAATGTCGATAGTCATCATACCACAAACAATACAACAAGTGTGATGATATATACCCCTATTAGTAACCATCATATTGATATTGGTTCCAATAGTGATAGTAGTGTCGCCATATACATACATATGCCTACATATGCCTACACCTTCACATATATACACACACGTATACAACCATAAGCTGCTCTGGACTGCTTATTCTTGATACTAGCCATGTAAAAAATGCATGTATGGAGCTTGAAAATACACATGAAAATAATAAGCATGCACATATATTATACACCTACACTTGCATAAACACATACATACGCATAAAAAATATAAAATATAGGAAATATATATGTATATATACATATGTGTAAAGAATGATGAATGTACATTAAAACCATACATAGTGAGTAGCATGATCGGGAGAATTTAATAAGTGAGGGTTTACTGACCCAATGTTGACTCAAGTAATAGAGTAAATAAATACATAGGTAAATAATTATATAATTGCTTGAATTGATGGGAGACATATATAGATGGTATGGACCACTATAGAATGAAATTAAAGTGGAGTGGAGTATTCTATGATGTAGAAATGGCATAACAGGGATGTGGGCCTAAAACAATTGTTGATATTGTGACATGTAGCTGAAATAAAGTGGACATGAGGAGATCGGAGATGTGGAGAATCATGGCTGCCGATCTTACCTGTGGGGTCCGTACTTGGGCTTGAAGCGCGGCCTTGCACACCTGCTGGAAGGCGTGCTCAGAAGAGCAGGAGGGAGAGGGGCGGAGTCTCGGATTGACAGCTGCTCGGTCCGTCGGACCGGAGCAGTCATTGTGAACAACGCATGCGCCGAGCACCGTGTTCGATGCTGATGGTAATTGAGTGTATAAATTCATCAAATCACTAATTTACCCTATTATCTAGTTCATAACTGCCCAATTTCCCAGTCATACAACCAAACCAGCCTTTAGTCTCCAATACACCCCCCCCCCATTCATTTCCCCATTTTAGCTATCACCATACATGGCAGTCTCCCTGTGTGCGATCCCTGCTCAGGGAGCCAGCATCGAACACGGTGCTCGGCGCATGCGTTGTTCACAATGACTGCTCCGGTCCGACGGACCGAGCAGCTGTCAATCCGAGACTCCGCCCCTCTCCCTCCTGCTCTTCCGAGCGCGCCTTTCAGCAGGTGTGCAAGGCCGCGCTTCAAGCCCCAGCACGGACCCCACAGGTAAGATCGGCAGCCATGATTCTCCACATCTCCGATCTCCTCATGTCCACTTTATTTCAGCTACATGTCACAATATCAACAATTGTTTTAGGCCCACATCCCTGTTATGCCATTTCTACATCATAGAATACTCCACTCCACTTTAATTTCATTCTATAGTGGTCCATACCATCTATATATGTCTCCCATCAATTCAAGCAATTATATAATTATTTACCTATGTATTTATTTACTCTATTACTTGAGTCAACATTGGGTCAGTAAACCCTCACTTATTAAATTCTCCCGATCATGCTACTCACTATGTATGGTTTTAATGTACATTCATCATTCTTTACACATATGTATATATACATATATATTTCCTATATTTTATATTTTTTATGCGTATGTATGCGTTTATGCAAGTGTAGGTGTATAATATATGTGCATGCTTATTATTTTCATGTGTATTTTCAAGCTCCATACTAAACGCCCATGCATTTTTTACATGGCTAGTATCAAGAATAAGCAGTCCAGAGCAGCTTATGGTTGTATACGTGTGTGTATATATGTGAAGGTGTAGGCATATGTATGTATATGGCGACACTACCATCACTATTAGAACCAATATCAATATGATGGTTACTAATAGGGGTATATATCATCACACTTGTTGTATTGTTTGTGGTATGATGACTATCGACATTTGTATGTGATATATATGGCATTCCAGCCTATAGTTTTTATCACCAACAGCGGTTCCAGTTCTATATGTGATTATACATGCGGCCACGTATATGTATGTACACCTCATGCGTGCATGTGTGTTTTCATATATTCCCCCATATATCTATATGCATTTTATATATTTCTTTACCCGTTCTCATTTGTGATATATCTCCAAATGCATGGACCATTTTAATCTTTCCCAACCACGCATTTTTGTGTTTTCTTGCTTTTTGTTCTATTTGACTTGTATATGTGCACAGATTTTTTACGTGCACATTTATTCCTAATTCATTTTAATATAATGACTGTGTATACATTTTATTTTTTTTCTGTACCAAAAAAAACCCTCTAAATTTGTGATTTCTTAGACTTGAAAAAGGAGTGTACCAACTCCGAAACGCGTTGTCACTCATCAATAAAAGACCCTCTTATCCATCTACTGAGGTCGTGTTTTTGCACCAGAAGGTATCAATTGGTGTACTATACTAGTGCACCAATAATCTTTTCCCTATTGCAATACATACCATTCCTCTGGAGACTTGGCTACTCCACCTACGAGGACTGAGAAGATACCGGCTGCACCGACCCCCTGTCCTCACGAGTGTTGTGCCTACGTATGCACAACACCAGAAGGTGAGCACAATTCTCGATGTGTTGATTTCATATATTTATTGTTGAACTTATTACCCTATGAGCGCCTTCCTATCTTTTTTTTGCCACAATCTGTTTACTAAAAGGGCATATTAGGCCCTCGGTATCTCCTATGGGTTTTTCTTTGTCGGAAAAAAGGATGGTGGATTGAGGCTGTGTATTGATTATAGAGAATTAAATAAAATTACCATGAAGAATCTGTACCCCTTGCCCTTGATTAAAGACCTGTTTCACCAAATTCTTGGAGCTCACTGGTTTACCAAACTCAACCTCAGGGGAGCATATAATCTCATTTGAATAAAGGAGGGGGATGAGTGGAAAACAGCCTTTAATACCCATGAGGGTCATTTTGAATATTTAGGAATGCCGTTTAGAGCAGCGTGTGCCTCTTCAGCATGGCCGGCGTTATCCATCCCCTAGGTAATGAGCAGCAGGGGAACTGAGCGCCGATAGGAATAAATCAGCGCTCAGCTGCATTGAGGTGCATGATGTGAGTCACGTCACGCTGGCCATGTCGGCTGACTCATCTGTTGCGGCTATTTAACAGGCAGCCTGCTGGCCACAGTTTGCCTGTGATTCCTAGTCCACACAGACATAACATTCAATGTAGAACAGACATAGAACAGACAGACCTAAAGAAACATTTCCCATACATCAACACACACAAGTCTTTGAACTTGTTAACAAATAACATACCAATAACATACACACACGCTAAACACCTCACATACATTCCAAAAATATGGGGGATTCAGCCCGCACAACCCCTAGCAGGTGCAGATTTCTATTGCGAAATACAGACACAAACGCAAAAACACAAATGCAATCGCACTCTGCAACCAGCACTCTGCCCTGCCTTTATGCTGGATGTTGAATAAGGCATTGGTGTACATTTTGGCCAAAGCGTAATAAGCCACTCACTGACGTGGTGAGTGGCTTATTACGCTTTGGCCAAAATGTACACCAATGCCTTATTCAACATCCAGCATAAAGGCAGGGCAGAGTGCTGGTTGCAGAGTGCGATTGCATTTGTGTTTTTACCTCACATACATTTCCTTTTGATTATCTCTTCGTCATTGCAGACAGTGTTCTTGCTATCACACATTCCAATATCGTGACGTCACTCCCCCGCAGCTGCATTCTCCCGCTGTCTCCCTCTTTCCTCAGCCATATTTACCGGGCAACAGAGACATGCACGGTGCAGGACACACAGATACACAGACAGACAAGACACAATCCTTCTTCAGCGCTGCACTGCACCATCACTCAACTTTCCACAATGCTTCACATGCTTACTTCCACGCACTCAATTCTCCATTTAAAATCACATCCTGTATTCTTCATCAGCCACAATGCATCTTTCTGAATCTTTCCCAGAATAGCTTCCTTGGAGTTTCCTCCCTAAATCGGGGTACCACCTTACTAGTACTCCTATGGTTAAGATTCCCATATTTTACCCCTGCGACTTCAACACTGTCCCATGGATTTACTCACTTACTTCACACACGCAACCAAGACAGAACCAGGCACCTCTTCCTTCACACACCAAAGCAGATCTCACCCCTGTGCAGGATATTAACTGTTTCTTCCCTGGCTACCACATCTGATCTGCCAGTCAAGGACTAAACCTCTGCCACTCCAGGCAGATAATTTATAGTCCTCCCAAGTCTCCCCAGGGTTACACCTTCTGCTCCTGCTCTCTTGCTTGGGCAGATAGTTCTGTAACCCCAAATTGTTACTCCCTCTAAGAGCAGTTGACCCCTAATTCAAGCCCTATCCCGGAGCACCCCGGGGCAACACCCTCTTGTAGACAGTTATATCAGTAGTCCCTCATACAGCTCCACCCTCCAGCCAGGGGAAATCTCTTGCTACACTTAACCGTTAACTGTGAAGGTGCATGACACAAACCACACAAACCAAACACAAACCACAACCACAGAAGAGCAAACTGAAACTTTCCCTCTAAGGGTTCTAGGAACTCAGGACTTTACATCAACCAAAGTTGCTACTACGTATGTAACATCAACAGAAGAACAGATTACCACAGCACAGTGGAGTACAGCACAAGATGCAGATGAGCTGACCAGAATTTTCTCACCTTGTCTCTGAGGCTGCAGTCCTCGTCCTCAAGCATGGTCCACCGTGCTCTGGGAACCTCAAACTTCGGCTAGCGATGCTACTTCTCCTGAGCCCCACTTATCGAGCTCCAACTGTTGAAGGTGCCCTCAATCAGGGCTGATTATGTTTGCTCTTCTTCTCCAAATTAATAGTAACCCAAGGGTCTTATGTGGAAGAAAATAACTGTGACAGACATATGTTCCCAAAGATACACGTACCTAAGGCTATAACAAACTGAACTAAACTTCCAGAGCTCACGCAAGGCAGAACTATAACCCGCAAAGGCTATAGGGAGAGTGGGGAATAAATAGCCTCACCAATTACCTAAAGAACCACACCTGGGAGGAGGTGTGATTCTGTTCAAACCCATAACAAAACAAACTGTCAGATCGAGTCATGTGCAGAAACTCTGACAGATCTTCCAATGCCTCTCACATTACAGGGCATGACAACAAAGCATGCAGCAGATTTGATAATTTGTAATGTTTACATTCAGCTAGGGATGAATAACAAGATAAAAGAACAAAAATGTGCGAAGTGACAGGAGATTGACCATTTCAAAATATGTTTAATCAGTTTAACAATTTTAAAATTTTAAAATAAAATTTAATTGTTGTTGATACAAGTGGCTTTATTTGTATGACATTATATTTAGATTTGCTTTTCACATTTTATCTAGTTTTTTTTAATAGCACAAAGTTCAACTAAAATATTTTTATGAAATTGTCTTTTCTTTCTGTTATGGACATTCTTGGGCTACTTTCACACTAGCGTTCGGGTGTCCGCTTGTGAGCTCCGTTTGAAGTGGCTCACAAGCGGCCCTGAACGCATCCGTACTGCCCTAATGCATTCTGAGTGGACGTGGATCCGCTCAGAATGCATCAGTCTGGCAGCGTTCAGCCTCCGCTCCGCTCAGCAGGCGGACACCTGAACGCTGCTTGCAGCGTTCGGGTGTCCGCCTGGCCGTGCGGAGGCAAGCGGATCCGTCCAGACTTACAATGTAAGTCAATGGGGACGGATCCGTTTGAAGATGACACAATATGGCTCAATCTTCAAACGGATCCGTCCCCCATTGACTTTCAATGTAAAGTCTGGACGGATCCGTTCAGGCTACTTTCACACTATTTTTTAACAATATAATGCAGACGGATCCGTTCTGAACGGAGCCACCGTCTGCATTATATGAGCGGATCCATCTCAGACGGATCCGCTCTGAACGCAAGTGTGAAAGTAGCCTTACAGAGTGGATAAAAGGTTTGCAAGTGGGTTAGAAGCTGCGGTTTGGGCTTAGTGGTATTTTTATTTAATAATTTTTTATTTATTTTGTTTTGTCTTCATTTTTCTCTGTATTTTATTTTATACATAGTGCCCCCATAAGGTCATGCAGTACCTTAGGGGCATTTTGGCATATTACATTTTTTATTGTTGATCCCGTATTTTAAGCATCCATTATGCACATTTGGTATCCATTTTAGCCATTGCATGCAGGAATTTTTCTGTCTAAAATAGCGGATATCGGACAGAAATAGCTAAAACTCCTGCAGTTATCCTGCGATTTTTTTATTTTATTTATTTTATTTTATTTTATTTTTTTTGGGATTGGAGCAGCAAGCACCCTGCATGTTTCTTGAACTGTATGAAGTGTCTAAATTTATACCACTTATTGGGTGGCTAGTTTGGCTAAATTATTTTGCTACAAAATTTGGGTGCAAAATGGTGCACCTTAAATTATGCCCTGTTCCAGCTGAGCCATGCTTTCTCTGCTAAGCCACATCCACTTTGTGGGCAAAGCACTGTGAATTATTTTTTGGCTAAAACAAAATGCTCCAAATTTGCAAGAATTTAGGTATAGCTACAGTATTAAATGGGGGTTTATGTATTCATTTGTAGTACAACAGTTTTTCAGTTCTTAAGATCATTCAGCATCACTACAGTGTACACCTGGATTACATGATTTACAAGCCTGGTAATTTGTAATTCTAAACTTTTACATATCATGACTGTGGGTAGCCTTGTTTATATACATGTGTAATAAACTCTATATCACTTCTTAATAATTGTAGGAGAAACGAAGAGCAGAACGAGCAGAGCAGCTAAGGATTCGAACTGAAAGGGAGAAGGAGAGGCAGGCCAAATTGGCAGTGAGTATGCTTGCAGTAGGCATTACAGTCTACCTTTAAGAAAAGTGAGCTAAGGATACTTTTACATTTGTAGGAGGGTGTTCCAGCCACCTGTTTCTGGGCTCTGTTTTTGACCCTTTTTGAATATTGGCACCACATTTTCTAATCCTGTGGCACACTCCCTGTCAGTATAGAGTGCTTAATCATCAGAAATAAGGGTCTGGCTATGACATTACTTAATTATCTTAGGATACGGGGAGTGTATGCCATCTGGTCCTGGCGATTTTACTATTTTAATCCTTTTAAGACATAGCTGTACTTTTTCCTGGGTCAGACATGGCACTTTTAATGGGGAATTTATTTTTACATTCTGATTTCATCTGACAGTTTATTTTTATCTGATAGTTTTTTTTTTCCAGTAAATACAGTGGAGAAAAAAAATATTTAATTGCCTTACTCTCTGCAACTCCCCCCTCACCACTCTGTAAAGGGCTAACACCATCAGATATTTTAATTTTTACCATTTATATAATTGAAGAACATTTTAGGGTTAATAAATCTCTCGGTCTCAAGTTTGGTTGCTTCTATTTGTCTTTTACATATTCTATTTTTTTTTCTTCATAGTTTTTAAATGCTTCCTCACTACCCTCCTCTTTTAGTGGTTTAAATGCTTTCTTTTTGTCATGTATTGCTTTCTTTACATTTCTATTTATCCACATTTTTTCTTGTTCCTTAACCTTCTATTCCCATAAGGTATGTACCTCTCACAATTAGATTTTAGGATGCTTTCAAAAATATCCCATTTTGTGGCTGTATTTCTATATTTGAGGACTTTGTCCTAGCTAGTTAGGCCTATGGCCTCTCTTAGCTGGGTATATTTAGCTTTTTAGAAGTTTAGTATTTTTGTTCCTCCCTGAAGAAAAATGGTGAAGGGAAAAAAAAACATATTTAACAAGAAAATGTCACTTTAGGACCAATTTTTTTCAATTTCACAAGGGCTAACAGAAAAAATTTACACTGCAATTTGTTACCAATTTTCTCCTAAATACAGCACCCTATATGTGGTCATAAACTGCTGTGTATTGTGTACAATGCAAGGCTCAGAAGGGAAAAAGCACCATTTAACTTTTGGAGGATAGTTTTCACTGGAATAATTTTCAGGAGTCATGTCGCATTTGAAGACCACCTGAGGCACCACTTATAATGGAAGCCCCCAAAAAGTGACCCCATATTGGAAACCACTTTTTCAAGGGGTGCAGTGTGCACCTTAGCCCAACAGAAGAGAGAGAGAGCACCACATGAATTTGAGGCCTATTTTGGTGATTTTATAAATTGGCTGACAGCTGCAGAAGCTCTAAGGTGAAATATTAAAAAGACAACCCAAGAAGTGTCTCCATTTTAGAAACCACATCTAATAATGAGGAGGATAATGGGGACTGTGTGAAATCAAATGTGAAGTTTTCCACAGATATGGCATTTCAGTGCCCATTATGTTGTGCCCAGCTTGTGCCATCTGAGACACATCATGCCCTTTAAATTGTTAGGTGGGTTCTACTGGGTAAGGAAATGCTATAAATATGGACAAAACCACTGATTGGATACCCTGCAGAGTTCAGAAGGAAAATACCACCTTTTGGTTTTTGCCATGCAGATTTTAATGGATTTGTTTACGGGCACCATGTTGGTATTGAACAGCCTCTGAGGCACCAGTACAGCCATTTTCTGACATACAGTCTGCAAGCTCTCACTACTCAAATTCTTATAGATTATCATTAGAACCCTGCTCTGTTCTACAAGTAAAAATAATCAATCAGGAATGCATCCTTCTCAGCACAATGGGGGATTTGTATATGTTATCTAACTATCCCTAACTCACTACATTACAATACACAAAGAAGGCACAGAACCAATCAGTACTTAATTAAGAATGTAAAATATCCTTACAACACACCTGGTATCTGATGTTAGAATCCAAAAGGCTTATCTGTATTTAACCTTGGTGTTCCAATTCCTGGTGAATCTGGATAAAATGTTTGGCAGCTCCAAATAGATTGTGGGTTGTAGGCTTATTTATGTAAGATAAGTATTTTCCTATCCTCTTTCTCAATGTGCGAGTGGTGTATTCTGCATATTGAACATTGCACTCTGGACACATTATAACATAAATTGCATGCATGTACTTAATCTGAAACACCCTATTTGAATGAATTGATGTGTATTTACTATATACCTGCATAAACTGCATCTCTTAGGCCCCTTTCAAACGAGCGAGTTTTCCGCGTGGGTGCAATGCGTGATGCGAACGCATTGCGACTGAATCAGGACCTATTCATTTCAATGGCCTGTGTACATGACCGTTGTTTTTCGTGCATCACTTGTGTGTTGCTTGAAAATCGCAGCATGTTTTATATTCTGCGTTTTTCACGCAACGATGGCCCATAGAAGTGAATGGGGCTGCGTGAAATTTGCATCGCATGTGGATGCAATGCGTTGCATTTTTAACTCAAGTAACTTGGCAACAGTGAAGGTATTTTAGACAGGAAGTGGAGTTTCTCTTCGTCTGGCTCCAGGCAGCACTTGAGACAGAAGTTTGCTAGTGAAGTTTCCAGCCCTTGTGGACCTTTTTCCAGAATGCCGAAGACACCAAGGGCAATGGATGTTGAGAGGCTCATTGTCCTCGTGCAGGAGAGGCCCTGCATTTGGGATACTAGGTTGGGGAACTACCACGACTGGTACAAAGACACAGCCTGGGTGGAGATAACCCAGGAGCTGTTTGCCACCATCTGGGAGAAAACCAAAGGGCAAAGTCGCCAGAGTTTGGGTAAGTAGCCAATGTATACATGTGATCTTTGCTGTCCTCCCTAGCATAGGCCATGTCATAGGTAATCCTCCCTAGCATAGCACATGTCTACGTTGTCCTATGTAGAATTGTATATTTTGCAACATTTTCCTATCTTGTCTTTTTAATAAAAGTTGATGAAGTAAAGAATAATTTGCGGAGCTGCAGGGACCAGTTCCGCAAAGAGATCCAGCACCAGGGTCGTAGTGGTTCCGGGGCCCCCCCAAGAAAAGGCCGTATATGTTCCGGGAACAACTCCTGTTCCTGCGTGAGGTCATTGAGCTGTGTTCGTAAGTTAATTATAAACACTGACCACTTCATGTTTATCGATACACACTGTATGTTGACTTTGTAGGTAATGTAATTTGTAACAATTGGTAAATTTTAAAAATGTCATAGTTGCTGATAGCAACCATTCCGATTCCTCCTTTCATCAGCAAAAGTAGGTGAACAACATTACAAATGGATTTGGATTTGTTGCTATGGCCAGCTTCTAATTTCCCCAATGTTGCTAAATGACCACATATGTATTATGTTGGTTAGTACGTGTAGTACTATGTGCTAAATATATTTTGCCTATGATATTAATATGTGACGTGAATATTTGTAATACAAAATTGTGTTCATATGTTAATGTACTATTTTATTATTATTTTCTTGAAGAATGGAGGACAACCTAGAGGAGGAAGGGGAATAGTCGGCTCCGCAGCAGTCAAGCGCCTGCAAGAAGGACACTCCCTCTGGGCCAGCTTAGACCAACAGTGCCCCAGGACCCAACACGGCAACATCCGGTCGTCCTGCTGCTTCCGGAGGGGATTCCTCCCCCGCCTTTGGCTCTAACCAGACGAGACGGGCCATGCCTCCTGCCCAAGCTCTAATAAATCCTCCAGAACCTGAGTATTTATCTAGAGCCTGGCAGGAGGATCATTTAGACCTCTATGGCCATAGTCTGGCCAATTTTTTGCGCAGGCTGCCTCCAGAACGATTACGGAGAACCAAATCAGCTCTCTGAATCATTCTGGATCCAGCCACTCCTCAGAACAACCCGACGGAGATGTTTGTGGCCCTGGAAAATTGGCGCCTCCATGGGCACATGTTTGGCCCCCGCCCAATGCCAATTTTCCACGGTTCACAGGGTTTCCCACAGTTCCCTCATACAATGGATAATTATGGCCAACCTACAGGGAGTGCAGAATTATTAGGCAAGTTGTATTTTTGAGGATTAATTTTATTATTGAACAACAACCATGTTCTCAATGAACCCAAAAAACTCATTAATATCAAAGCTGAATATTTTTGGAAGTAGTTGTTAGTTTGTTTTTAGTTTTAGCTATTTTAGGGGGATATCTGTGTGTGAAGGTGACTATTACTGTGCATAATTATTAGGCAACTTAACAAAAAACAAATATGTACCCATTTCAATTATATATTTTTACCAGTGAAACCAATATAACATCTCAACATTCACAAATATACATTTCTGACATTCAAAAACAAAACAAAAACAAATCAGTGACCAATATAGCCACCTTTCTTTGCAAGGACACTCAAAAGCCTGCCATCCATGGATTCTGTCAGTGTTTTGATCTGTTCACCATCAACATTGCGTGCAGCAGCAACCACAGACTCTCAGACACTGTTCAGAGAGGTGTACTGTTTTCCCTCCTTGTAAATCTCACATTTGATGATAGACCACAGGTTCTCAATGGGGTTCAGATCAGGTGAACAAGGAGGCCATGTCATTAGATTTTCTTCTTTAATACCCTTTCTTGCCAGCCACGCTGTGGAGTACTTGGACGCGTGTGATGGAGCATTGTCCTGCATGAAAATAATGTTTTTCTTGAAGGATGCAGACTTCATCCTGTACCACTGCTTGAAGAAGGTGTCTTCCAGAAACTGGCAGTAGGACTGGGAGTTGAGCTTGACTCCATCCTCAACCCGAAAAGGCCCCACAAGCTCATCTTTGATGATACCGGCCCAAACCAGTACTCCACCTCCACCTTGCTGGCGTCTGAGTCGGACTGGAGCTCTCTGCCCTTTACCAATCCAGCCACGGGCCCATCCATCTGGCCCATCAAGACTCACTCTCATTTCATCAGTCCATAAAACCTTAGAAAAGTCAGTCTTGAGATATTTCTTGGCCCAGTCTTGACGTTTCAGCTTGTGTGTCTTGTTCAGTGGTGGTCGTCTTTCAGCCTTTCTTACCTTGGCCATGTCTTTGAGTATTGCACACCTTGTGCTTTTGGGCACTCCAGTGATGTTGCAGCTCTGAAATATGGCCAAACTGGTGGCAAGTGGCATCTTGGCAGCTGCACGCTTGACTTTTCTCAATTCATGGGCAGTTATTTTGCGCCTTGGTTTTTCCACACGCTTCTTGCGACCCTGTTGACTATTTTGAATGAAACGCTTGATTGTTCGATGATCACGCTTCAGAAGCTTTGCAATTTTAAGAGTGTTGCATCCCTCTGCAAGATATCTCACTATTTTTGACTTTTCTGAGCCTGTCAAGTCCTTATTTTGACCCATTTTGCCAAAGGAAAGGAAGTTGCCTAATAATTATGCACACCTGATATAGGGTGTTGATGTCATTAGACCACACCCCTTCTCATTACAGAGATGCACATCACCTAATATGCTTAATTGGTAGTAGGCTTTCGAGCCTATACAGCTTGGAGTAAGACAACATGCATAAAGAGGATGATGTGGTCAAAATACTCATTTGCCTAATAATTCTGCACTCCCTGTATTCTGCCATATGGGCCACAATATCAGAGGTAAACTTCCTATGGGCAGCCGGTGCCCTCCTCTTCTCAACCTGGCCCTGGCCAATTTCAGGGTCCCCTCTCGCCACCTTGGCATTTATTTTACTTTTTTATTTTGTTTTGTTATTTGTACAACAAAAAGTCAAAATGACTATTCTGTGCTATAATAAACAGATTTTTGTTTGTTTGTTCTCTCTATTATATACAGTGGATAATTATATTTATGTAGCACAAACACAGGGACCACATTAATAATTGTAAATGTTTACTATACATTAATATCACCCAAATACACTTACTATCTAAACTTTATTTCTCAATAAGTTTCACACACTAATATTAATGTGATTATAACCAATATCTACAAATGTATACACGTTATTCAACATATTTTTTAGAATACATAGCTACAAAACATGTAATAAAAAAATATAATGTCCATTATGCACATGACAGTAAACACAATACAGATGGAGTTAAGTTACATGACACTGTTTTTACCAATCAGAACGAGGCCAGCGACAACTTAATTAATGATGATGGGGGAAACATGGATACATTTAGTGCTAAAATTTACACTTTCTATGAATGAGGTATAAGTACATATTTCGCATTCCGTGTTCGAAACAATATATGTAAGCAAAATATGTAAGCTTGCAACCCATGTCAAGGGTCCTCATTATCTAGTGAGTCCCTAACAAAAAAAATAAAAATACAAAACGAACTAAAAATGAACCATCCGGGTTGTGAAGAACATCGGTGACACCTCGCCTATGCTCGTCCTGCCATACCTGAACCGCTGTCTCCAAACCTTCTTGAAGCCCCAGGGCCCACATATTCATCTCCATCATTCAAATTAACCTGATCTGGCAGTAGAAACATTGCAGACGCCTCCCCCAACTCCCTATGATGCACTACAATGCCTCCTTGACGCCGTACGAAATGCCCAACTTCCATATTCAACTTCGTCCTAGCTTTGTTAATGTGATCAACTGATCTCCCCAAACTCCATGACCTGCGTACCACCACCTCAGACCAGACTACCAACAAATTCGGAAACTCTGATCACAAATGCAACAGATCCAATTTAATATCTCTTATAACATCCCTGGGACGTCGCACCAGAGGCCCTGTAATCTTATCCAACGAGCCTGTAACATCTCATTCGGAAAACCCAATTTTCTGCCATTTCGACGAACATCAGCCCACAGGGCATCCCAGTACACATACGAATGCCCGAATATCGACACTAAACACGAGGCGGATCCTGCAACAAAAACAAAACGCGCAATTACCCACGGAAAAACCAAAGAACACCCCTCACAAGTGTTAAACCATCCCACAAAACCACCTCTTTCGGCAAATCCTCAAAGCAAATGCGTGAGAATATATGATCGGAAACATGCCAACTCCCAGCAGCCAATCCGCTTGATAAGTGTCACCTAACACCACTTGGCTGCCTTTGTAGCAGCCCCTATCCTAAAGGAATGTGAAGCAAACTCTCCAGCCGGCTAACCTGCAGCTGTTAAGCATTTTCTAAAAACTGCAACAAACTGATGATGGGAGAGAGCGGAACCATCCTGATGCAGGTCCCACCCATCCGGCCTAAATCTCAACAAATCTTCCACGCACTGCATAGGACACACCACACAACCCCGCAACTGGTGAAAATGAATCCGCACCCTTTTTCCCACCAGGTCAGTCTAAGACCTTCGTAACAAACAAACTAAACCCTCAGATCCTACACTTATGTCCTTCCGCAATAAGCCTCCACCCATTTTCTACTACCCGACACCAATTTCAAAACCCGGAAGGCACAAACCGACCCTGCTCGTTTACATACTTCCTGCAATACCAAAAAGAGACCGGCCGTTGAGTGTCCCTTGTAGGTGCACCCTGCCTGCAGCCTGAAAGCCTGAAGCACCAAAAAACCCTTTGTCACATCCCCCAACCCCTGTAAATACAACCAAAAAGCCATAGCTGTAACATATTTGGATACTGCTGAAAAGGATACCCCACTCTCAAAAGATAACCCTACTAAATATACCAACAGTGTCTGAAAATCCTCTGCGGTGACACATCCACCCACCTGAGCCATCAACCTCTCCCACTGAGCCCAAAACACTGCATAAGCCGACCACGTACCGCTACTAATAGACATAGTAACATAGTTTATAAGGCCAAAAAAGACATCTGTCCAATTCGCCCTATTATCCTGCCAGAGGAAGGCAAAAAAAAAACTGTAAGGTAGAAGGCAATTTTCCCCACTTGAGGGGAAGAAATTTCCTTCCTGACTCATATCAATGCAACAGAGACCCCCAGGCTACACTTCAAAGCCACTGGGGACAAGGCTGCCCTTTCATGTCCGCACCTGGCACCAGTTGTCAAAAACGATGCCACTGAAAACGAGAGAGAATCAGCCACTGAATTATCAACCTCCGGCACGTGTACCACTACAAAACAAGAATTCAACTCCAAACCCCTAAGAACCAGATGGCGCAGCGGCGAACTAGCCATTTGTGAATGAATGGCCTGAATCACCCCCAAATTTTCGCAAACAAAACCGCACCCTTTTGTTATGCAACAAATCGCCCCATAACTCCGTAGCCAGAACAATCAGAAATAACTCTAACAACGCCAGGTTAGTGAGAAAACAAGCCGCGTGCCACTCTGCCGGCCAGGGGCCCGCACTCCACTGCCCTTGACAAAATTAACTATAGTCACATGCCCTCAGTGTACAGCTCCATATTCCACACTAGAAACTGGCGCTCCCATCCATACCGAATGCCCGTTAAATTCACCCAAAAAATTGTCAAGTCCTCTTTGACTTCTGCCGATAATCTCAAGTAATAAAACAGAGCTGCCACCCCTGCCATAGCCCAAACCAGATGCCTACAAAACACCTGACCCATCGGCAACATACGGCAAGCAAAGTTGAGTTTTCCCAACACCAATTGTACCTACCGAAGCTGTACTTTTTTTGCACGTTGTAAACCTGCCACTTCTGCGTGTAAATCCGCCACCTTGTCTTCTGGCAACCGACACTCCATCCTCAGTGTGTCAATCTCTATACCCAAAAACTTGACCAATGTGGAGGGTCCCTCATTTTTTTTTCAGGGGCCAAAGGAACCCTGAATGACTCTGCCACCCATTCCATAGTATGTAGCAATGTGGAGCACACCTGTGAACCCACAGGGCCCAAAAACCAAAAAAAATATCTAAATTAATGCAGTGCTGAACTCCAATCGGACTCCTGTTTTACCACCCACTCCAAAAATGAACTGAAGGTCTCAAAAAGCCGATGCTGTGTGCTGCTGTTTGCTTCACAGTTGTGATAGTAAAGACATACTAGATCACCAGATACATTGTGTATCATCTTTTTTTCACTGCAAAAATATTGCAAAAGTGGAAACATGTTATTCTGTGAAAAAAGCGCTCAATAGTTCTTACACACTTCACATCTAGTTGAAGACATGTCAGGTATTATCACTTTTTCACTGAATAAATATTGCAAGAGTTTTAGTAAACATGTGACTCAATTATTAGGGGTACAGATAGGGCACTCTGTCACAAAGACCAGTATTGTCGAATGGTGTGTTGTCTTCCTGGCACTCGAGTTCGACACATCGCTTTGACATCGGTTTGACAGATTACTGGGAGGGTCTGGAGAAGATCCAGCATTCATGGTCCATATAGGAACCAATGACAAAGTTAGCAGTAAGATTTTAGGGATTTAGGTAAAAAAAGTAGTGATGAGCGAGCATGCTCGGACGAATACCTGATCGGCTCAAGCATCGCTATACTCGGCATATGGCAGTACTCGGCCGTGTATAGCATGTGCTCTAGTGCCATGCTCGAGTCTCCTTCCCACACGTTTCGCGGCTGCTAATCAGCCAATAAATGTGCAGGTAAGTACTGCCATCACTATAATGCCAGTAGCCATGTTGGCTGCTGGGATTACAGTGATTGGCTGGCCGGAACGCGTCATCGGGTGCTATATAGGATCAGTCATAGTCCAGGAGAGCAGAAGGTAGGAAGGGAAACTAAGCAAACTAAGCTGTAAAAACCAGTGTCAGGCAGCTGCTGCCAAGGCCAATTAGATAATGGGTTGCATCAAAAGGGGCATAGATGCCCGTGATGAGAACATAGTCCTAGCACTTTACAAATCACTGGTCAGACCACACATGCAGTACTGTGTACAGTTCTGGGCTCCTGTGAACAAGCCAGACATAGCAGGCTGTAGAGAGTTCAGAGGAGGGCAACTAAAGTAATTACGGGAATGAGGGAATTACAGTACCCTGAAAGATTATAAAAATTAGTGTTATTCACTTTAGAAAAAAGATGACCGAGGGGTGATTTAATTACCATGTATAAATATATCAGGGGTCAGTACAGAGATCTCTCCCATCATCTATTTATGCGCCTCGAGGAAAGAAGGTTTGTACACAAAGATAGATGAAGATTCTTTACGGTAAGAGCAGTGAGACTATGGAACTCTCTGCCTGAGGAGGTGGTGATGTTAAGTTCACTAAAAGAGTTCAAGCTGGGCCTGGATGTATTTCTGGAGTCTAATAATATCACAGGCTATAGCTAGTAGAGAGTGGTCATTGATCCAGGGAGTTATTCTGATTGCCTGAATGGATTCGGGAAATATATATTTTTTTCCCTCAAGCGGCAAAAATTGGCTTCTAGCTCACAGTTGTTGTTTTTTGCCTTCCTTTGGATTAACTTGCAGGATAACAGGCCCGAACTGGATGGACAAATGTTTTTTTTCGGCCTTATATACTATGTGCTATTTGTTATTCTGTGAAAACGTGTTCAATAATTGTACCACATTTCAAATCTAACGCAAATTACAACTGTTAATGAAGGCGTACTGCATCACAGAGTTTAGTTGAAAAGACTATTATCATCACTGCTCCAAAATTGCATTGTCACACAGTGTTAGTGAAGGGAGAGTATTACTACTTTAGATACTGTAGTTCAAAGACTTTACATTGCAAAAAATGCATTTATTGTAAATGGTAATATGTGGAAGGGGAGGTATTCAGAACATCTAATCTCAGTTTTTAAACTTTTTTTAAAACATTTGCAATTTTGCTATTATTGTTTAATTATCTGAAACCTGTGACTTTTCATTAGCTTCATAATAAAATGTAAAATGGAAGAGTGCAAAATGAAAGACCCACACATTATCCTCCCAGAATCAGAATGTGGATAGCAGCACTGGCCAGCCATCTAGTAGAAGTATTAGTAATAATAGGCCACAGTTCTCACTGGCTCCAAAAGCTGCAACATTATTATTGAGGACAAAGATCATGAGACTGTGGACTGGATGGCTCGCTCCTCCTCTCTTTAACGGCAGGATGACATGTGGATCCCCTCTGACTCTGACACTGTGCCTTGGAGCCACGGATCATACCATTTCTCCTGCTCTTCCTCCTTGCAACCATTGGAAAGCCTTTCAGTTACATTATCTGTGTCATCACTACCCCTCCTAGTGGGGAGCCTTCTTTTTTTCTTAAGAAGAGGCAGAAAACCCCCACCATGTACTATAGGAAATAGTCAAGAGAGTCTCCCTGTTGTGTGAAAGTAGTCAGCATTTTGACTACCATGAGGAAGGAGTTCAAGAAGAGGCAGGTGACTCCATGCATAACTGTGTTAGTAGTGACAGCCGTAGCCATAGTGGTGGTGGTGGTGGTAGGATCAGTGGTACCAACAGTTGTACTCAGGGCAAAGACAGTGCAGGAAACAGGGTGGGAGCCAGCCCAAGGAGCTCACAATGACATATCACCGTCTGATAAAAGTGGCATGGAGGGTAAAGACTGGGTGCCAGAATGGGGTGCTTAAAATGAGATAACATACCCAGTTGTGCTCATAAGTTTACATACCCTTGCAGAATTTATGATTTCTTAACCATTGTTCAGAGAATATGAATGATAACACAAAAACTTTTCTTTCACTCATGATTAGTGGTCGGCTGAAGCCATTTATTAACCACCTGCCGCCGCGCTAACGCCGAAAGGCGTCATTGCGGCGGCTCTCCCAGGTCACACTAACGCCGATTGGTGTCATCTCGCGTGAGCCGAGATTTCCTGTGAACGCGCGCACACAGGCGCACGCGTTCACAGGAACGGAAGGTAAGCGAGTGGATCTCCAGCCTGCCAGTGGCGATCGTTCGCTGGCAGGCTGGAGATGCGATTTTTTTTTTAACCCCTAACAGGTATATTAGAGGCTGTTTTGATAACAGCGTCTAATATACCTGCTACCTGGTCCTCTGGTGGTCCCTTTTGTTTGGATCGACCACCAGAGGACACAGGTAGCTGTGTAAAGTAGCACCAACCACAACTACACTACACTACACCCCCCCCGTCACTTATTAACCCCTTATGAACCCCTGATCACCCCATATAGACTCCCTGATCACCCCCCTGTCATTGATCACCCCCCTGTCATTGATCAGCCCCCTGTAAGGCTCCATTCAGATGTCCGTATGTGTTTTACGGATCCACGCATTCATGGATCGCATCCGCAAAACACATACGGATGTCTGAATGGAGCCTGACAGGGGGGTGATCACCCCATATACACTCCCTGATCACCCCCCTGTCATTGATCACCCCCCTGTAAGGCTCAATTCAGATGCCCGTATTTGTTTCACGGATCCACGCATCCATGGATCGGATCCGCAAAACGCATACGGACGTCTGAATGGAGCCTTACAGGGGAGTGATCAATGACAGGGGGCTGATCACCCCATAGAAACTCCCTGATCACCCCCCTGTCATTGATCACCCCCCTGTAAGGCTCCATTCAGACATCTGTATGTGTTTTGCGGATCCGATCCATGGATCCGTAAAAAACATATGGACGTCTGAATGGAGCCTTTCAGGGGGGTGATCAGTGACAGGGGGGTGATCACCCCATATACACTCCCTGATCACCTCCCTGTCATTGATCACCCCCTGTAAGGCTCCATTCAGACATTTTTTTGGCCCAAGTTAGCGGAAATAGTTGTTTTTTTTTCTTACAAAGTCTCATATTCCACTAACTTGTGTCAAAAAATAAAATCTCACATGAACTCACCATACCCCTCACGGAATCCAAATGCGTAACATTTTTTAGACATTTATATTTTAGACTTCTCACGCTTTAGGGCCCCTAAAATGCTAGGGTAGTATGAATACCCCACATGTGACCCCATTTCGGAAAGAAGACACCCCAAGGTATTCCGTAAGGGGCATATTGAGTCCATGAAAGATTGACAGTTTTGTCCCAAGTTAGCGGAAAGGGAGACTGTGAGAAAAAAAAAAAAACAATTTCCGCTAACTTGTGCCCAAAAAAAAATAATTTATGAACTCGCCATGCCCCTCATTGAATACCTTGGGGTGTCTTCTTTCCAAAATGGGGTCACATGTGGGGTATTTATACTGCCCTGGCATTTTAGGGGCCCTAAAGCGTGAGAAGAAGTCTGGGATCCAAATGTCAAAAAATGCCCTCCAAGTGTCACACATGTGGTATCGCCGTACTCAGGAGAAGTTGGGCAATGTGTTTTGGGGTGTCATTTTACATACACCCATGCTGGGTGAGATAAATATCTCGTCAAAAGACAACTTTTCCAAATTTTTTATACAAAGTTGGCATTTGACCAAGATATTTCTCTCACCTTAGTCCACTTGCTCGCGAAGCTGGCATCTCCTTGTGTCTCCGCTGCTGATGAACAGGACCTGGGGTGAGCTGCTCTATTAAATACAGATTAAGGACCTTCGATGACGTCACTCCGGTCATCACATGGTACGTCACATGATCTTTTACCATGGTGATTTACCATGGTAAAAGATCATGTGATGACCGGAGTGACGTCATCGAAGGTCCTTAAGCTCTATTTAATGGAGTAGCTCACCCCAGGTCCTGTTCATCAGCAGCGGAGACACAAGGAGATGCCAGCTTCGCGAGCAAGTGGACTAAGGTGAGTTAAATTTTTATTTATTTATTTTTAACCCCTCTAGCGCTGGTTTACTATGCATTCTGTATTCAGAATGCTATTATTTTCCCTTATAACCATGTTATAAGGGAAAATAATAATGATCGGGTCTCCATCCCGATGGTCTCCTAGCAACCATGCGTGCAAATCGCACGGCATCCGTACTTGCTTGCGGATGCCATCCGATTTTCACACACCCCATTCACTTCTATGGGGCCTGCGTCACGTCAAAATCGGAAAATATAGAGCATGCTGCGATTTCAACTGAACGCACAAGTGATGCGTTAAAAACATCGCTCATGTGCACAGCCCCATAGAAATGAATGGGTCAGGATTTAGTGCGGGTGCCATACGTTCGCCGCACGGATCGCACCCGCACGGAAAACTCGCCCGTGTGAAAGGGGCCTTAGGATTTCACAGGTCATTTTTTACAGATTTTTATTTCAAACTTCTTCTCATGCATCTGGGCCCCTAAAATGCCAGGGCAGTATAACTACCCCACAAGTGACCCCATTTTGGAAAGAAGACCCCCCAATGTATTTTGTGATGGGCATAGTGAGTTCATGGAAGTTTTTATTTTTTGTCACAAGTTAGTGGAACATGAGACTTTGTAAGAAAAAAAAAATCATCATTTTACGCTAACTTGTGACAAAAAAATAAAAAGTTCTATGAACTCACTATGCCCATCAGTGAATACCTTAGGGTGTCTACTTTCCGAAATGGAGTCATTTGTGGGGTTTTTCTACTGTCTGGGCATTGTAGAACCTCAGGAAACATGACAGGTGCTCAGAAAGTCAGAGCTGCTTCAAAAAGCGGAAATTCACATTTTTGTACCATAGTTTGTAAACACTATATCTTTTACCCAAACATTTTTTTTTTATCAAAGACATGTAGAACAATAAATTTAGTGAAAAATTTATATATGGATGTAGTTTTTTTTTGCAAAATTTTACAACTGAAAGTGAAAAATGTCATTTATTTTGCAAAAAAATCGTTACATTTTGATTAATAACAAAAAAAAGTAAAAATGTCAGCAGCAATGAAATAGCACCAAATGAACGCTCTATTAGTGAGAAGAAAAGGAGGTAAAATTCATTTGGGTGGTAAGTTGCATGACCGAGCAATAAACCGCTAAAGTTGTGGAGTGTCGATTTGTAAAAAAGGGCCTGGTCACTAGGGGGGTATAAACCTGTGGTCCTTAAGTGGTTAAATCATAATCACAACACAAACTGCCCAAATGACCCTGATCAAAAGTTTACATACCCTGGTGATTTGGCCTGATGACATGCACACAACTTGACACAAAAGGGTTACAATGGCTATTAAAGGTGACCATCTTCACCTGTGATCTGTTTGCTTGTAATTAGTGGGTGTGTAAAAAAGGTCAATTTCTTTCTTGACTCCTAACAGACCCTTGCATCTTTCATCCAGTGCTGCACTGATGTTTGGATTCTAAATCATGGGGAAAGCAAAAGAATTGTCAAAGAATCTGAAGGTAGTTGAACTCTATAAAACAGGAAAGGGATGTAAGAAAATATCAAAGGACTTGAGAATGCTAATCAGCAGTGTTCAAACTCTAATTAAAAAGCTGAAAAGTAGGGGTTCTGTTGAAACCAAACCACGGTCAGGTAGACCAACTAAACATTTAGCCACAACTGCCAGAAAAATTGTTTGGGATACAAGGAAAATTCCACAAATAACTTCAGGTGAAATACAGGACTGGAAGAATGTGGTGTGGCTGTTTTAAGATGCACAATAAGGATGCACTTGAAGAAAGATGGGCTGCATGGTCGAGTTGCCAGAAGAAAGCCATTACTAAGCAAATGCCACAATGTATCCCACTTACAATATGTAAAAACCAAAATAGACAAGGTGGCATTAGCAGGAGGTGCTCAAACCCACATGCAGTCGTGCATATATATAGGGGAGCAAATCCTGCACTTGTGGCCCGTTGCTAATGGCGATCCCCAGCAAAATGCATACGGTGGAGGATGCCCGCGGCGAACCACAAGTACCACAATAGACATCTCACACAAGGTAACAAGTGCGGATGTAATAATCAATATAACAATATAACAAAACAACAACAAATACAGGTGCACTCTGTGGTCTCACTAAACCCTCAAACTGATTTTAAAATTGAGAGATTAGTCAACATGTCCCACGGTGTGGAACATGTCTAAGCCCGGGCACCACGTCAAGGTTTCTCAAGTAGCCCGGGACCTAACGCTCTCCTACCTGCGCCGTATGGGTGATACCAGGAGCCAGTGGGCAAATTACAGGAGCATGAGGCCGACTCACAAACAGCTCACCAGTTACCTCCAGCATGTAACCATGCTTGCAATGGGAGGAGGGAGGAGTCTGTGAGTCCCACTCAAGACTGACTGATATGGCCCACCGTGGGACATGTTGACTAATCTCTCAATTTTAAAATCAGTTTGAGGGTTTAGTGAGACCACAGAGTGCACCTGTATCCACTTACAATATGCCAAACAGCACAGAGACAAGCCTCAAACCTTCTGGCACAAAGTAATTTGGAGTGATGAGACTAAAATTTAACTGTTTGGACACAACCATAAACTCTACATTTGGAGAGGAGTCAACAAGGCCTATGATTAAAGGTACACCATTCCTACTGTGAAACATGGTGGTGGATCTCTGATGTTAAGGGGATGTGTGAGCCAGTGGCGTCTCTAGCTTTCAAATTTTGGGGGGGCACACTGGGGGCCAGGACAAAAGTAGGGGGGGGGCAGCTATAACAATGATACATTTATACAAGAACGCTTAGAAATACTGCAATACTTTACCCAATACCTAAAACCGCAATAGGGAAGAAAAACCCCAATCACTCAGATTTCAACATGTCCTAGCTGCCTGGGGATCTGTGGATGATACATACCGTTTATAGCATCTTATGCTATGTGTCATCCACAGATCCACCCCATATCAGTGTCATACCAGGATCCCCCTTCCCTATAAGGCCCCATTCACACATCCAAAATTTGCATAACGGAATTGCGGACCCATTCATTTCTATAGGGCAACAAGACGTGCCAGCGGATACGGAAATGCGGACACGCACTTCCGGGTCCGCAATTCCGTTCCTGAAAAGAAAAATGCAGACCCGCACATTACCGCTGTTACGGATGTCTGAATGGAGCCTAACAGTGTCAGTGGCACAGATCCCCCCCCCCCCCCATAATCATGTCATCTACAGATCCCCCTCCCTATAACAATGTCATCTACAGATCCCCCCCCTGTAACAGTGTCATCTACAGATCCCCCCCCCCCCCGTAACAGTGTCATTACATCCACAGACCCCCGACCCCTCCTCCCTATAACACTATAAAAGTATCATCCACAGATCCCTCCACCCTATAATAGTGTAATGACTCATGACATCCACAGCTCACCCTCCCACCGCTCACATTTAAACATGATTTCTCTAAACGGTAAAGTAGTAAACACTGTAATCATCCAGGCTGCACTGACAGTAACTTTAAAGGGGTTCTGCAATTTAATTTAACTGATGATCTATCCTCTGGTAGATCATCAGCTTCTGATCGGCGGGGGTCAGACACCCGGCACCCCCGCCGATCAGCTGTTTGAGAAGGCAGCGGCGCTCCAGCAGCGCCGCGGTCTTCTCACTGTTTACCGCCAGCCCACTGACGTCACGGCTCACGACTAGTATCAACTAGCCTGAGCGCGGCTAAGCTCTGTTAATTTGAATGGAGCTTAGCCGCGCCCACGCTAGTTGATACTAGTGTTGAGCCGTGACATGACTGGGCTGGCAGTAAACAGTGAGAAGGCTGCAGCGCTACTGGAGCGCCGGTGCCTTCTCAAGCAGCTGATCGGCGGGGGTCCCAGGTGTCGGACCCACCGATCAGAAGCTGATGATCTATCCAGAGTATAGATCATCAGTTAAATTAAAGTGCAGAACCCCTTTAACTTTTAAATCAGGAAGATTCAGGGAATCAGGGGCAGCCCGCAGCCAGCTCTCCTCTCAGACTCAGTCAGATCTAATCTGTCTAGTTAGAAATATAGAAAGAGACTTAGTCCACTACTAAGTCACTACTTAACCTTATATTATTAAAGGGGTATTCCCATCTTAGACAATGGGGGCATATTGCTAGGATATGCCCCCATTGTCTGAAAGGTGCGGGTCCCACCTCTGGGACCCGCACCTACAACGAGAACGGAGGTGGGGAGAGTTGTGGCTGGAGGACCCCGGGTTTCCAGGGGTCCGTCCACCACCAGGCACAGCTCCCCGCCTCTCCCATTGAAGTGAATGGGAGCGCACCGCACATGCACAGCCAACGCTCCCATTCATTACTATGGGGCCGACGGAAATAGCCGAGCCAGCGCTCGGCTATTTTCGGCGGCTCCATAGAAATGAACGGAAGGCGGCTGCGCATGCGCAGTGCGCCCTCCTCCACTTTCTCTGCTCCGTTCTCCTTGTAGGTGCCGGTCCCACTTATCAGACAGAGGGCATATCCTAGCGATATGCCCCCATTGTCAGATGGAATAACTCCTTTAAGTTAACCTCTCAGTGTCCTGGCTGCAGTGCTACACACCTTTCAATCACCACTAGGTCTGGTCGGTCTTTGGTCAGTCTCAGTCAGTCTGTCTGTGTCTGTTCGGTATATATGGGTAGAGTAGGGCCACGCCACACTGTCTGCTGTCTCGTCGCTGTCTTAGTCTCTAGTCTGGGCCTGGTTAAGCAGGTTAGACTATGCAGTGGGCGGTCTGCTCACAGTGACGTCATGTGCTGGAGGAGGAGCAGGAGCGCAGCCCGCACTGCTGCCACAGACAGTCACAGACGCAATTAGTACTTTGAATGAATCATGCAGATCAGAGCTAGTCTAGACTAGCGGCAAGCTGATTCATTTATGCACAGCACTGCCGCCAGTCTGCCACTGAGACTGACTGAGTGAGTCATCTGAGTCGAGTCTGACTCGTCAGGTCCTGGGGGCGGGGCTGAGGATGCGGCGCGGCGGCGGTGGGTGGACTGGAGAGTAGATCAGATGTCCGGTACAGAGCGCAGCAGGCACGCAGCACATGTCATGTCACGAGACTCACAGACCAACTAGTCTAGTAGTACCAAATTTTAGTTGGGGGGGCACAGCTTGATGTAGGGGGGGCCGTGGCCCCCTCTGGCCCCCCCCTGGCGACGCCACTGGTGTGAGCTACAAAGTCACAGGAAATTTGGTCAGAATTGGTGGCAATATAAATGCAGTAATGGATCAACAAATACTGGAGGAAAATTTGCACTCATTATCCCGGAAGCTACGCATGGGACGTACTTGGACATTCCACCATGACAATAATCCAAAACACAAGGCCAAGTCGACTTGTCATTGGCTACAGCAAAATAAAGTGAAGATTCTGGAGTGGCCGCCCCAGTCTCCAGACATCAATATCATTGAGCCAGTCTGGGGAGACCTCAAACGTGCAGTTCATGCAAGACAGCCCAAGAATTTAGGGGAACTGGAAGCTTTTTGCCAGGAAAAATTGGCAGCCTTACCATCTGAGAAGATAAAGAGCCTCATCCACAACTACCACACAACACTTTAAGCTGTCATTGATGTTAAAGGGGGCAATACATGGTATTAAGAACTGATGTATGTAGACTTTTGATCAGGGTCTTTGGGTAGTTTGTGTTGTGATTATGTTTTAAAAAGAGTAAACACAGTTATTTGACAATAAATGGCTTCAGCCATGAGGGAAAGAACAGTTTTGGTGTTATCATTCATCTTCTCTGAACAATGGTAAAGAAATCATAAATTCTGCAAGGGTATGTAAACCTATGAGCACAACTGTAAGAGGAGGACAGTGGTGGCAGCAGCAGCAATAGGCAACATATGGCCAGAACCTCTGAGAAAACTGCCAGGGCCAGATTTTTTTTTCGGGAACTGGTGATACACTGATATTTGGGTGCAGGACAAAATATGCCAGCGCTAATCCAAGCTTGGCTGTCACTAGGTCTTTGCAAGTATCTCATGTCTGGCAGTTTTATTCCACACCACCAGAAGAAAAAAGCCTTGCTATGTGCAAGATCTGGATAAAAACCAGCCATAGGCATTCAAACACAGGCACCACGGCTCACCACAACAAGAGTGTCCTCCTTCTCCCGGTTTCCTCCTCATCACTTAATGCACTCATGCAGACTACTCTTCCTTCTTTGCTCTGTCGTCAGCCATCAATAACAGGATGTGTGGTTAGGAAACAACTCTACATGCCCAGCAATCCAATGGTGGGTGCAGGCTTAACTCTCACCTTTTCAATTTGCTGGCAGTCTGCTGCTATACCACTTAGTAGAGTCTGCAGTTTTTATAAAAGCCATTCCTGCCTTGTAATATCAGCCTCTGACAATCATCGTCATCATCATAATCATCTGCTGCCTTTACTCCAGTCTTCTCTCCAATGCCACTTCTCACTACAGTGTCTGCCCTTAGACTCACACTAACTGCAGTTCTTACTGCAACTTGAGCTACTGGAGCGTTACCTGTTGTCTGACTCTGTAAGTCAGCTGGCAACCATATTTGCTAATCCTAGTAGGGCGTGGTTCAGTTCCTCTCTTGCTGCATTCTGTCCTGTCTCCTGCGAGAGTGCTGAATAACACTCTAGGGGTTAGGTGCTGCCATCCCTTGGTTGACACAGAGAATCCACACTATCAAATTTTTTAATTTCACTTTTTTGGCAGATTTTCCATTTTAATCCAATTTTGTTCTTTAACACATTGATGGTTAACAGCCAAACAAAACTGCTGTATGGGCAACGGCAGGGCGCAGAAGAAAAGGAACTCAACGTGGTTTTTAGATGCCATGTCCCATTTGAAGCCCCCTTATGCACCCTTACAGTAAAAACTCCCAAGAAGTGATCCCATTTTGGAAACTAGGGGATAAGGTGCCAGTTTAATTGCTACTATTTTGGGGTACATATGATTTTTTGATCATTCATTATAACACTTTATGGGGCAAGGTGACCAAAAAATGGGTTGTTTTAGCACAGTTTCTATTTATTTATTTTTACAGTGTTCATCTGAGGGGTTCAGTCAAGTGACATTTTTATAGAGCAGATTGTTACGGACGTGGCGATACCTAATATGTATACTTTTTCTTATTTATTAAAGTTTTACACAATAATAGCATTTTTGAAACAAAAAATAATGTTTTAATGTGTCCATGTTCCGAGAGCTATATTTTTATTTTTTGAGAGATTTTCTTATGTAGGGGCTCATTTTTTGCGGGATGAGGTGATGGTTTTATTGGTACCATTTAGTGGGACATTCGCATTTTTGATCACTTGGTGTTGCACTTTTTGTGATGTAAAGGGACAAAAATTGCTTGTTTTGACTTTTTTTTTTTTTTTTTTTTTTTACGGTGTTCACCCGAGGGGTTAGGTCATGTGATATTTTTATAGAGCTGGTTTTTACAGACGCGGCAATATGTCTATTTTATTTTTTCTGTTTTTAACATTTTTTTTTCCTTACTTGGGGAATTTTTTTTTACATGTGAAACCTTTATTTTATTTTATTTTTTCAACACTTTATTTTTTTATTTTACACTTTTCGTCCCCCATAAGGTCATACAAGACCTCTGGGGGACATTTACTTCACTTTTTCTTTTTTTTTTCACTGTTGATTTCTCCTGTAACTGGGGCTGACATAGTAGCCTCAGTTACAGGAGAAATGCACCCCCAGAGAGGCTGTACAGCGTAATACAGCACTGTACGGCCTCAGTGCAGGGCTGATCGAGGTCTGTGAAAGACCTCACACAGCTCCTGCACTCTCCGGTCCCGGCGGTCATATGTGTATGCAGCGATCTAGAAGGCAGGGACACCTGGGCACTGTCCCTGCCTTCTCTCTGGGTTGCCCTGCTGTCACTGACAGCGGGCAAACCGATCAGCAGCTGCACGATTAGCGTGCAGCTGCAGTTTCTGAACGGACGTTCAGAAACGTCCGTTCAGAAATAGAGATCCACCCATAGGACGTTTATATCCTATGGGCAGACGGGAGGAGGTTAAATAACATTCACCATGTGTCTACTTTAAGTCAGCATCATTTTGTAAATTCCATTTTATTTTTTAGGACGTTAGAAGGCTTAGAGTTTTACAAGTAATCCTTCAAATTTTCTATAAGATTTATTTTTTTTAAGGACCAATTTCGTTCTTTAAGTCACATCGAGGGCCCTACATAATATAAACCACTCATAAATGACCCCCCAAAATATCCGAGAACCATTTTTTCCCCAAAAATCTGTTATGTTAGGTATATATCAATTCTCAGGGCAATTTAAGCAACTTCAATTAGTAATGAATTATTCCGGTATGGATCTTTTTTTTTTCTGATTCGGTGAATCTAACACAAAACAAATTTTAAGACACCCAACTGTTTGACCCACTGGCAAAACATTTTAGCATCTTGCAGGGACAATGTAGTGATTGTGAGGAAGATATAGATAGAAAGATTGTATCATTATGGAAAGGATAGGGGCAGTTAGTGTACTGCGTATCTGTAGCCAGGGCTAGAGCTGTTTTTAACTTTGTGCTGCACTGCAGAAGTAATGAGCGTTTAGTGAGGCATTACTCTTTTTATGTGCAGGGCCCATCTTTTTTTCCAAAAACCTGTTATTAAGCTTCTACTGTTCTAAATTGTCCAATAGGCATATTTCCCAACGTCAACAGAAGCATATATTTGCCACAAACACTGCCCAATTGGGCTTTTAGCTTTCCAAAAACCTTTTGCAAAGCTTTATATGTGTGCTATTTGCGTAAATTAATGCATCAGTAGCAGTGTATAGTTTGGTTGGACTTGAGGGACATCCAATTGTGTCTATTGCTGCTTCCTAACATCCTGTTGCAATTTTTACTGTTTATAACAGCACAAATAAGCGTATTTTAGTTTGTCAATAGCGGTGTAAAATTTGGTCACAGCAGGGGATCTCCAATTGTGTCATTTTCTGCTTCCCAAAAGCCTGTTGCAAAATTTTGATATATAAGTAATCTTTACAATAATTGTATTTTAGTACATCAACAACAGGATGTTGTATTTTTTTTACATCCATGGGACATCCCATTGCAACTGTGTTTACTTTTTCCAAAAACCTGTCACACAAATTTTATTTGTGTCAGAGTGGTGGGAGTGGTTATTAGGTCATTTGTCTCCAGAGTATTGGACATTATTGCACATGGAGTCTGTCCAATAAAAAAAAAAAATTATTGAAAATTGTCTTCCAAAACATTCATTTATCCGAGTCTTGTACCGGACCTAACATACATTATTTTACATTGTACATTGTATTGGACTCTGTTCAACTGCCTTTTTGAAATTGTCTACTAAAAACTTCATGATCAGAGTTGTGTGCCTAACCCTTAAGGTACATTGTATTGGATTCATCCAAGTGCCATTTTTTTTTGCTTACAAAGCAATTAAAATGGTCTTCCAAAAAATGCATGTGTTGTGCACCTGATGTGTCCTATATTGTACTGTACTTTGGCAAATTGTTTTTTTTTTTCTAAAAATATTGAAAACTGTCGAGACTTTCAAAAAAGTCTGTATATCTGCATACCAAATATTTGCCAAATCATCGCTGTCTGTAAGCTCTGCATATAGAGAATAAAAGACATTTAGGTACAAATGTAAGTACTGTGGTTCTCCAATGCACAAATCTGCATCATAGGCTCACATGGGAAAATAAATTTTACAAGCTAAATATAAAGTTCAGACAGGGACCCTTCTGTCCAGAAAAATTAGGACCTTGTTCTTTTATAGTGAGAGGTATTACTACATAGTGTTGAGTGTTTTCATGTTGGTGTGAGGCAAGAAGATCAGTGACTGTACAATAGTCCAGAAGCAATTGGTACAGTGGTATGATAAGCTTGGTCAGATATTACGTGCAGGAGTAATCAAGAATATGGACAGAGTGTGTCTTTTGGGAAAAAAAAATATAGGTCTGGCAGATTGCAAAAACTTGGAGTATCTCTTTAACCCCTTCCTGGCCAATGACACAATAGGATGCCATAGCGGCAGGTGACTTCCCGCCATTTGACGTACTATTACGTCATGCTGATCAATGCAGGGGCCCGACACTGATAGTTGGGCCCCTTCTGTATCCGCAGGCATCGCTGTAAAAAGCTGATACCTTTCTATGCCACGGTGAGGATCTCCATTGGGCCCCCACTTTGCGGTGATGGGGACCCGATAGGTGAGAAGGTAGTGATCACAACCTGCCTTCTATAGAAGCCTAGGAGATTATCCCCCTGGCTGGCTCTCCTAGGCAACTGGTAGTGTATTACACAGTGTAATACACTAAGAGGCAATTCATTACAATATAGATGTATTTTAATGCATTGCAGAGGGGATCATACCCCCAATGGTTGAAGTCCCAGAGTGGGACAGAAATAAAGTAAAAAAAAAAAAAGTTAAGAAGTTAAATTAAGAAAAAAAAGTGTTTTTAATAATAAAAAAAATACATTTTCACCCCCAAAAAACTTTCTCCTGATTTTATAATAAAAAATAAATAAATAAAAACACACATTAGGTATCATCGAGTCCCTAACGACTGGCTCTATAAATATATCACATAATCTATCCCATCAGATAAACACTGTAAATAAATAACCTTGCATCACAAAATGTGCAGCACCAAGTGATCAAAAAGGCATATGCCCCCCCCCCCCAAATTGTACAAATCATACCATCAATTAGGCCAAACAATAAAATAAAAAAAACTATGGGTCTCAGAATATGGAGACACTAAAACTTTTTTTTGTTTCAAAAATGTTTTTATTGTGTTAAAGTGAAATAGATGAAAAAAGTAGACACATTAGGTATCACCACATCCAGCTATATAAAAATATCACATGATCTAAGCTGAACACCATAAAAAAAAACTGTGCCAAAAAAGCCATTTTTTGTCACCTTACAGCACAAAAAGTGTAATACCAAGCGATCAAAAAGACATGCACCCCAAAATAGTACCAATCAAAATGTCACCTCATCCTGCAAAAGCCGCTACATAAACAATCAGCCAAAAAATTAAAAGAAAAAATGTCTCTCAGAATATGGAGACACTAAAACATATTTTTTTGTTTCAAAAATGCTTTTATTGTGTGAAACTTAAATAAATAAGAAAAAGTATACATATTGGGTATTGCCACATCCGTAATGACCGGCTCTATAAAAAAAAAAAAATCACTTGATCTACCTTGACAGGTGAACACTGTAAAAATAAATAAATGAAAACTGCACTAAAACTGCCAGATTTGTGGTCACTTTGCCCCATAAAGTGTAATATTGAATGATCAAAAAATTGTATGTGCCTAAAAATGGTACCAATAAAAACGTCAACTGTTCCTTAAAAAAACGAGCCCTTGCACAAGACTATTAGCGGAAAAATTAAATAAAATATGGGGTTCAGAAAATTGAAACACAAAAACATAATTGTTTTTCAAAAATGCTTTATTATGTAAGACTGAAAAAAAAAGAAAAGCAAATTGGGGCATTAAATGGGACATGGTAGTTTCTATAATAGGGTCGTTTAATCCGTTTATGGGTGGTTTCTACTGTTTAAGCCCCCCAAGTGACTTCATAACTGAAGTAGTCCTTAAAAAGTGGGTTTTGGAAATTTTCTTAAAAATTTTAAGAATTACTTGTAAAATTCTAAGCCTTCTAATGTCCCAAAAAATAAAATGACATTTTCAAAATGATGGCAATATAAAGTAGACATAAATGTTAAGTAATGAATATTTTATTAGGTATCGCTTTCTGTTTTAAAAGAAGAGAATAGAAATTTTGAAAATTGCAAATTTTTCCACATTTTTGGTAAAATTGGGATTTGTTCATAAATAAAACTGAAATATATTGACTCAAATTTACCACTGTCATGAAATACAATGTGTCATGGGAAAACAATCTCAGAATAGCTTTGATAAGTAAAATTGTTCTAACGTTATTACTACATAAAATGACACGTCAGATTTGAAAAAAATGACCTGGGCAGGGAGGTGAAAACAGGCTCGAGGTAGAAGGGGCTAAAGGGAATGTGTCACCAAAATGTAACTGTAGTAAAATTATCTGTACATACTAAAAAGCGGTGCCTACTGGCTTAATGGCCACTACAAATATAGTTTTTTGTTTTAAATAGATATTGACATGAAAAATGAAAAATAACCAAAAATGTGTTAAAATATGTTGAAAGAGGCTCTGTCAGCATGGTCAACCATATTAAACCAGTCATACTGCTTGGTATGGCTGATTAAAACTATACATTTCTTTTGTCTGTATGCTAAACAGCTGCAGAGATATCTGTGTTTTTATTCATATGCATATAAGCAAGTTCAAGCACAAGGAGGCGGAGTTGATTCCTTGGAGCACTGCTTTGTAACACACACTGTGCTCTGCACACACACACACACCTCTCCTGTTGATTGACAGGGCTAGACATCAGCATGCTCAGGGCAGAGCTGTCTCCTAGCACGTACAGTGCTGCCCATATTTATTCATAACCCTGGCAAATTTTGACTTAGTTACTTTTATTCAACCAGCAAGTAACAAGACACACAAATGCTCACTTGGCCTTTGCAAAAGCTCATCTGAACAAAGAAGACTTCTGGTCTACTCTGTTATGGTTAGATTAAACAAAAATTGAATTGTTTGGTCACAATGATGTTTTCTTCATTTTGGCGTAAAAAAGGAGAAGCCTTCAACCCAAAGGACACCATCCACACTGTCAAACATGGTGGTGGAAACCTAATGCTTTAGGGGTGTTTTTCAGCCAATGCACCAGGCAGGGGCGTACATAGAAATCATGGGGCCCCATAGCAAAACTCAGAATTGGGCCCCCCCCCCAATAAAAAGTACAATTATTAAAGCTGATAGTTGTTGCTGGGTGTTGCAGTGATATTGATGAAAAAAATTGAATAAATGCTCATGCACACGACCGTTTGTATTTTGCGGTCTGCTAACTGCAAATCCGCAAAAAATACGGATGATGTCCGTTTAACGTTTGTCTTTTTTTGGGGGGAACCATTGTAACAATGCCTATTTTTGTTCACAAAACAGTGCGGTACTATTAGACATACGGATGCAGAGAGCACACTGTGTGCAGTCCGCGTTTTTTGAAGACCTATTAAAATGAATGAGTCAGCATTCTAGCCGTAAAAAAAAGGAATGGACACGGAAACAAAATACATTCATGTGCATGAGCCCTAATTGAGAAAAAAATATTTTGTGGTTATTTTTGCTTTTTTTAAAATTTGTAAAATTTTTATGTGTATTATATTGTTACGCTGAGCGCTCCGGGTCCCCTGCTGGCCGCGGAGCGCTCACAGCGTATACCCCCAGGCAGCACTCCAGTGTCTCGGCGTGTGCGTCCTCGCTCTCTAGGCCACGCGTGCGCCGGGACTCTTAGATTCAAAGGGCCAGTGCACCAGTGATTGGTGCCTGGTCCAAAAGGGATATTAAGGGTTAAGGTTTGTGAGAGGCAGTGCTGACTTAATTAGGCTGCACCTGTGCACTGCCCATTTATACCTTCTCCTCCCACAGCTTCCTGCCGGATCTTTGTGCCTTGTGCCTCAGAGAAAGCGTTCCACAGTGTTTGTTTGCCTTGCCTGTTGCCGAACCCGTTGCTACCGTCCACTCGCCTTAGAACCTTTGCTGCCTGCCCTGACCTCTGCTACGTCCGACTACGCTCTTGCCTTCTCCCTGTGTACCACGCCTTATCAGCTGCCAGAGAGGTCGAGTTGTTACTAGGGGACACGACCTGGTAGTTACCGCCGCAGCAAATCCATCCCGCCTTGCGGCGGGCCCTGGTGAAGACCAGTAACTGCTTAGAACCGGTCCTTTAGTACAACCCGCGCCATCGCCTCTCTGGTCCAGAGGATCCACTACCTGTCCTGCCGGTACGTGACATATATATTATGTTTGCAATTTTCAAACAGAGCATCGTAAGTGTTAAAATGGTGAAATTGGAACTAGCTCCAGTCCTGACAGTTAAAGCAGTGTGTTATACCAACATCTGATGGCGCAGGCTCAATTTTTGAGTTTTCGCCATCACAATGCTGTTCATGTACATAGCAGAGCAGGGAGGGGAAAAAAATATATATACATACATAGATATGTATGCTTTAAGTTCTCTGGGGGATCCAGACCATTTTTAAAATAGGATATTTCTAATAGGGTAGGGAATGGATCGTCCCTCAGAACTTTAAGCATACCAGGATGGTGGGTTGTATATCTATGGGGGTGCTGGGTCTACGAGGGAAGGGTTGTATGTCTATGCCAGAGATGCTGTGTGTCTTGCACTTATAGTAAGCTATAACTAATAGTGCAAGCTACACAGACCTCCCCATATTCCTCCCTCCACATTGCAGCGCAGTCACTCACACAGATGCCGACTGCTGCACTTTCGTCTGCTGTTTGAATCCGTCCATACTCTCCCGTCTCTCCTGCAGGTAACTAGGATTTAGGACCTCGGCCAGGGGCTGCACGGAAGAAGGATGAGCTGAGGGGCTCTCACATTGCCCTCATTCCAAAGGCACTGGACTGTAACAGCTCACGCTGGCAGAGCACAGAGCAGAGGTCAGGTGTCAGCTGGCCAATAAGCAGCGCAGGCAGCACAGCATCTCCCTGATTATTGGCCAGCTGTACTTGACTTGTTCTGGCAGACAGGGGCCAATTCCATTCATCAGCAGAGGCAAGGAGGAGGGGGAGGAATCAGGAGGGAAACACAGGACTGGGGCCGATATTTATTTATCTACTTACTGTTATGCAGCGTGTATTCAGGTCGGAAAGGGGGCGGAGCCATGCAGCCTGGTCGGGCCCCCTAACCTTGCGGGCCCCATAGCCAGTGCGTGGTCTGCCTACATTGACGGTACGCCACTGGGACCAGGGAAACTAATCACAGTAAATGGCACCAGGAAAAAAAGAGCAATACATGAGGATTCTCAACGACAACATCAGGCAGTCTGCAGAGAAACTTGGCCTTGGGCACCAGTGAACATTTCAGCATGAGAATGACCCAAAACACACAGCAAAGTGGTGAAGAAATGGTTAGCGGACAACAACATTAACATTTTGGAGTGGCCCAGCCAGAGTCCACACTTGAGTCCAATTGAGAATCTGTGGAGGGAGCTAAAGATCAGGGTGATGGCAAGAAGACCCTCCAACCTGAAAGATTTGGAGCTCATTGCTAAAGATGAATGGGTAAAAATACCTGTGGAGACATGCAAAAAGCTGGTCTGCAATTATAGGAAGCGTTTGATTGCTGTAATAGCCAATAAAGGCTTTTCTATTGATTTATTGAGAAGTGTATGAATACTTTTGGACTGGATACTTTTTGCTCAAATGTTAATAAAAGCTGAGAAATGTTTCCCCCCCCACAATAATGCCTCTTGTACATTGTCTTATTATATTTTGGGAGACACCTATGTCATTTCCCATCAAAAAATTACTTGCTGGTTGAATAAAAGTAACTTTAAGTCCAAATTTGCCAGGGGTATGAATAATTACGGGCAGCACTGTACATAATATATATACTACATAAGGAAGAATGGTTTTTCGATGCTGAGAAAGATGACTGATGTCTTTATAATCATATATTGTGCCTGTGAATAAAGCAGTAATATGTATATAAGCTTTTTGAGCATATTTCATGTGGTAAAGCTACAGCATGCAATGTATACGACATGTACATGTTAGAACACAGCGTCTCGCTCAGCATACTAATGTATAGCCCTGTCAACCAAGCGAAGGCAGGAGTGTGTAGAGCACAAGGGGTGTTACAAAGCAGTGCTCCAATGATTCAGCCCCGCCCCCTGGTGCTCAAATTTGCTCATTTGCATATGAATAAAGACACAGACATCTCTGCAGCTGTTTAGCATAGAAAGGTATATTTTAATGAGCATGGTCAGCCCTACCAAGTGGTATGTTTGGTTTAATAGGGCTGATATGCTGACAGTGTATGTTTAACATAAAACATGGTTTAAACAGCAAGTCCTTTTCAGATCACAAGTTCCATTTAAGCAGACTGCAGTTAAGAGAGTCTGGTTTCAGGTTTTAGAAATGCTGCAGGGTCATAGGGACACACTTGATCCCATACAGTGAGATACTTGGGCCCCTTGCAGACGAGCGTTTGGCTTTTTGGCTTTTTACTCACCCATCTGCAGCTCTATTACTACAACTATTGTTTGCATTTAATCTCTTTAAATGTAAACTTGCAGCTACCCAGTAATCTGGAGCATTTTTTTAAACCTCATCTTTCTTATGCAGGAAGAACGTGCTCGCAAAGAAGAAGAGGAAAACAGGAGACGAGCTGAAGAAGATAACAAGAAAAAAAAGGCACTATCAAACATGCTCCACTTTGGCGGCTATCTTCAAAAGGTATAGAAATAAATATAAAATGATTTGTGGGACAGTTGGGTCAATCATCCATCCTTTACCATGCTTTAACTGCATGCACCAAGTCTTTTACAAACCTTTCTTGATTGGATAGAGTGCTTTATTCTGTGTGTATAGTTATTGGTATTGGCATGGTCTGTAATAATCCCATGTACAAATATCCCCCATCCATTTTCCAGGGACAGAAACAATGAAATCATTACTTGGCTGCCAGACTCTAGAAGTATAGTTATAAAACAATTTACTGGTAGTCCCTTAAATATAAAATTTAGTAGAATAAGTAACTTTCTGTTTGGTCCAGAGCAATTCCGAAATTACATATAATAAACCTGCCCCATGGCTATGCACCTATCACACAATTAGGTGGGTCTATACATCCCATTTTTATAGTAAAAGAGGAGTCCTATAAGCCCTGTGTATCTGGCAAAGGAATACCTACTATGAAGGCAGACTACCCAGGGGTGGACTGTCCCACCAAAGTACCAGAAGATCCTCCGGTGGATCCAGGATCAGTTACATTAGTGGGCCCAAAACATCCAGAAGAAACAAAAACATTTTGGCTGTCTTTGGAGCCAATCACTTGCCATTATGGTCTATTTCTTTGATTCAGAACTAGGGTTGAGCAAACTTGTGTTTTTCAAGTTAAGATTCATCGTTGGGGTTTGGGTATTTGTGGCATTCCGTTATGGATTCCGTTATAATTGAATATAACGGAATGCACCACGGAAGCCTTTAAGAGGCATTCCGTTTTGCATTCCATCATAATACAAGTCAATGGGTAGCGTAATGGATCCGTCTGGTTTTCGCTATGCAGAACAGGAGTTTTCTGTGGGATGATCTGTAGTTTTTATTCATTCACTGTATTGGAAAAATATTTAATATTTTAATAATTCAGGTGGTTTTGGATGTGGTGATGCCCATGATGTGTGTGTGTGTGTGTGTGTGTGTGTGTGTGTGTATATATGTGTGTGTGTGTGTATATATGTGTGTGTGTGTATATATATATATATATATATATATATATATATATATATATATATATATTATTATTATTATATTTTTTTATTTATGTATTCATTTTTTTAATCTGAGAAAAGGCAGAGGGATTTAAATTTTTATATAATTTTAACTTTTAATAATTTTACTTTAAAAAAAAAACTTTTTATGTTTTTTGTAGGCAGTGTTGGAGGCTACTATGTTCACAATTTTCTTTTTTATTCAATGTTCCATGCTCCATACAGGAGCATGGTAATATGTGAATTGCTGATTTCTTATGTTGGCCAACATAAGAATTGCAAATCTAATACTCTGAGTCAGAGAAATCCAGCGTATTAAAGTGAATTGCCGGCAGCATGCGGTTATTCACGGTTTAGATGCCGCAATCACACTTAATCACGGGTAAAAGGTTGCTGGGCTTTGATGAGAGGCTGCTGGGGGCTAATAATATGAGGCAATGGGGGCTGATCTGAGGTTTGGTGCTGTTATCTGAGGTCTGATTCCGGGTCATTCACATTTGGGTTTTAGCTGAGGTTTGTTTGGGGGTCTGATCTGAGGTCTTATTAACATTGGGGATCTAAATGGGGCTGTCTGCTGAGTTCTTATTAACATTAGGGGTCTGATTGGTGGTTTGCCCTGAGGTCTATTGAAAAAAATAGACCTACAGTCCAGTGCCTCTTCTAAAACCTAGGTGCGTCTTATGGGCCTGTGCGTCTTATATTGAAAAATACTGTAATTTACATACTACTGCTTTAATCCCACACAATATATGATTGTAAACACACCACTAATGTGTGTTAGTTTATAAGCATGGTTAAAACATATCTTTGCATGGTAATATTATAGCTTTGGGGTTAGGCGATTGATTTTCCATGAAGAGATTCCAGCTTTGAATCTTCGTAGAGGTATAAAAAAAAAAGTCTTCAAATATTTTTGTTTCTTTTTATCCCATAAGAAAGGTCTATGTCCTTATCATATTGAGAATAATGGTGTGTTTTTAGAAAGCTAATAAATATTACCAGCTTTTTTATAAACATATATTGTGCCTGTAAATAAATAGGTTTTAGCAAAAAAATAAAAAATAAACAAAAACACTATTCTTAATATAGTAAGCCCTTTTGATTATGATAATAATAATTATTATTATTATGATTATATATTATTTATTATAGTATGGCCTTTTAATATGGCTTTAAATAAGAAAAATAAAAGAATAACAGAAAAAAAAATACTAGTCCTAGTACTTAAGGCTACGTCTACACGACATTTTGTCGCACCAATGTCGTGCGACAATTTTTATAATGGTAGTCTATGGTGTCACACTGTGACATGCTGCAACACGACAGTCGCAAAAAAACTAAAACATTCAAGATCAATTTTTTCTGCGAATGTTGCGTCAGTCGCAGCATGTTGCATGTCGCAGTATGGCACCATAGACTACCATTATAAAAATTGTCGCTCGACACATGTTGCAATGTAGTTGTGCCCTATGTGTTATTGTCGGGTGACACATGTCGTCGTGTAGACCTAGCCTAAACCTAGAATCTCTACATGTATGTGTGAGCGCAAGCCACACTCTTCTGCCTTTCCAGCACGGTTCCTGATTAGATAAAAGAATAGCCAACCACACCCACTGGAGTGAGTGGTGTACAACTGCAAAAAGTCGCTAAATTTTGCTCAAGTGAGTGTAAAAAGTCGGACGTTTTTACCCAAACACTTAAAGGGAGTCTGTCATGACACAGATGTTACCCGTGGTTAGTTCTTCTGATGCTTCAAATGGCCCAAAAAGTCGTTTTCATCATATGCTAATGAGCCATCGCAAGTGCCCAGGGGTGGAGAGTTTTCTGAAAGTGCCCAAGTTCCTCCGCCTAACTCTGTGCCTCAGTAAGCTCAGGCCAGCCCTGTGGCTCTGTCACATCATATTTCCCTGTAGGCTGTTCGCATCACTGCCAAGCCCGGGCATGCGCCAAATTCACACCAGTAACTGGTGCATGCTCACTCCATATCCCTTTCCCTCTGCCCACAGTGAGCAGAACACTGTGCATGCTCGGGCCTGGCAGTGATGCGTGAACAGCCTATATGGAAATATGATGTCACAGAGCCACAGGGCTGGCTTGAGCTTACTGAGGGGTGGAGTTGGGCGTGAGTGAGGCGGGGGAACTTGGGCAGTTTCAGAAAACTCTCCGCCCCTGGGCACTTGTGATGGCTCATTAGCAAATTATAAAAACGACTTTTTGGGCGATTTGAAGCATCAGAAGGACTAACCATGGGTAACATCTGTGTCATGTCTTTGTGCCCCACTGAACAATGTCACCTGTTTGAAACCGATCAGGTAGGTGACAGACTCCCTTTTGCACAGTCAAGTGCCAAAAAGTCGCAAAAGCCCTATTTTGCGACTTTTTGATGCCAGAATTCTGGAGTAAAAGTATGCGAAGTTAGGGCAACAAAGTTTTATAGGTAATTGAACACAGAAGACACACCGCCAAGGGGGTGGAAATCAAAACTAATAATGTGTGTTGTCTGCATCTTTTACGTCCCCATTGAAAATGAATGGGTCTGCACCCGTTACACATAATTGCGGAACGGATCCAGACCCAAAGTGCATCTGAATGGTGCCTTAGTAGAAAAGCCCTCCAGTATTACAGTGCATCACAGAGTCCTCAGTAGAAATAAGGCCCCCCTATTGTTTCCCCAGTGGTAATAAAGCTCATTACCCTGCCCTAGCCACCTCCAACATGCAGTCCCATGTAAATAACATCACCGCCTCAGTAGTAATAAGGCCCCCAACAGTGCTCTTAGTAGAAATAAGGTGGGTCTATAAGTCACTCCTACAGAGTCCCCGATAGTAATAAGAATGCCTATCATGTCCCCTGGATTTAAAATGCCCATACAATGCCCTCAGTATTTATATTGCTCCCTACTGTTATAATGCTCACCCTGAAGTGCCCCCATTATTTATAATGCCCACTGCAGTGCCACCTGTAGTTATAATCCTCCCTTTAGTGTCCTCAGAAATTATGATTCCCCAGCTCCTCCACCAAATAACACTATTTCCCTCCCTCTGCCGTAGAGTCCCATGTAAATAACATCACACCTAGTGATGAGCAAGCACAAAAGTGTTTGTATGTTCGGACTGAACACATTGCGATATTCATGCACTCGGCCGAGCATCCCAGTATAATGGAAGTCAATTGTAGGTGACCGGGCACCCCCTGCTCCGATGAGGAAAAGGTCTGAAAGCGATGGAAACACCTCTGAAATCGATCAGGAACAGCAGGGGGACCATGTCTGGGTCCATCTGGACACCAATGTCTCTGCTGAGAACCATGTTGTCCTAATTGTACGCCACTTTTGGAGACTGACAAAAAATAACGCCAAAACGCCATCCCCACAAGAAAAAAAAAATCCTTTTTACAGGAAAAATTGTTAGGAAACATTCTTTCCTGTAGATTCAATTGTATATACAGTGTAAATGCTGCCAAAAAATACAAGGAAAAAGAGATACAGCCTCTATATCACATGGTTCCACAACTGTTCAGGTAGTGGGACTCCTACACTCATACAGTCTATGCACTAAGTAAAAGGCCTGCCAAAAATTACAAGGAACAGGCACTCCAATGCACCTTTTATTACACATAAAGGAGGGCATCATACACACCCTTTAAAAATGATTAATAATAGTCTGTTGCTGACCCTCAAAAAACATTAGTAAGGGCCTGCTGGTTACCCTCTAAAACATTACAGGTGAGGGCCTCTTAAACATTATGGTTGAGGGCCTGAAGGTGAGCAAACCCCATACAACATTAGAGTTGAGGGCCTACAGCTGAGCAGACATATGAAACAATGACGGTGGCCCTCACCTCCTACAGCTGAGCAGACCATATGAAACATTGGAGGTGAGGGCCTGAAGGTGAGCAAACCCCATAAAACATTGTAGTGAGGGCCTACAGCTGAGCAGACTGTATGAAACATTGGAGACGAGGGCCTACAGCTGAGCAGACCATATGAATCATTGGAGTGGGGGCCTACAGCTGAACAGACCGTATGAAACATTGGAGGTGAGGGCCTGAAGTGAGTGAACCCCATAAAACATTATAATGAGGGCCTACAGGTGAGCAGATCATATGAAACATTGGAGTGAGGGCCTACAGATCAAAAGACCGTATGAAACATTGGAGTGAGCGCCTACAGGTGAGCAGACCGTATGAAATATTGGAGTGAGGGCCTACAGGTGATCAGACCGTATGAAACATTGGAGTGAGGGCCTGAAGGTGAGAGAACCCCATAAAACATTGTAGTGAGGGCCTACAGCTGACCAGACGTATGAAACTTTGGAGGTGAGGGCCTACAGCTGAGCAGATAGTATGAAACATTGGAGTGAGGGCCTACAGGTGAGAAGACCATATGAAACATTGTACTGAGGGCATATATACTGTGTGGAACAGTAGTAGGAGGAGGAGGATGAGTAAACAAGATTCAAACATATAACCTTTTTTTGAGGTGAAAAGGGTGCATCTGAATCTTGTGGATTAAGTACATTGTAAAGCATACATTTAAATTGTGTGTTTGTTCCTCATTAGCTCAGCGTTCCTCTGGTGAAGTGGAGAAGTCAGGGGCAATCCAGGCCTTGTTTCTATTCCTTTTTCCATTTCTTCCGTACAGAAATTTATTCAGGAACTCATTTGTGAACATTTGTGCTTTCTCTTGTAGCGATTACCAGATCAACATAAGGATCGGTATATGACACAGGACATTTAAATATACGATTTATGACATCCTGCCATTATCAGCATATTATCGTGTGAATTCTTTTAATAGCCATTCAGTGTTAATGTGTTACTAATTGTCCAATAACACATATTTTTATCTTTTTACTCTTTTATGTACTTACTAATAAACCTTGTGATCTGCACTAAACCATTTGGTTCCATGTGTTGAGAGTGCCAGTCTTACAGTACCATTCATTTTTATCTGAGTCAACCTGTCAGCATTGCCAGTGGGAAAGCAGATACGCTTATCTGTTATGATGCCACCATCAGCACTAAATACACGCTCAGACAAAACGCTGGTGGCAGGGCAGGCCAACACCTCCAAGGCGTACAGCTTGGACACCCAGTAGTTGTAAGGCACTGAGGGATCAATTAAGACGCTGACACGGTCTGCTATGAATTCCTTCACCATTTTCCAAACTTTTCCCTCCTTGTACCACTAGACCGCACTTCAGGGTGAGGTTGCTGGCGGGGTGTCATGAAAGTGTTCCATGCCTTGGAGATTGTTGCCCAGCCTTTGTTGGAACTGCTGCATTTTCCTATTGTCTCCCTTGCCCGGTTGCCTAAGGAAGTACGGACTCTGCCTTCAGCGTTGTTAGATGGAAAACTCCAGAGCAATCTCTCAACAAGTACCTTCTCGCATTGCACCATTTTACTCGTCGTCTCCACCAGAGGAATGAGAAATGAGAAGTTTTCTTTGTAGCTGGGGTCGAGAAGGGTGAACAACCAGTAATCCGTGTTATCTAAAATACGTATAACGCGAGGGTCGCGGGTAAGGCAGCCTAACATGATTTCAGCCATGTGTGCCAGAGTTCCAACAGGCAAGATGGCGACATCAGGATGACCCTCCATCTCCTCTTCCTCCTCCTCTTCGCCCCATCCACGCTGAACAGATGGAATTAAAGTTCCATGGGTACTAGCCTCAGTAGCAGAGGCAACAGTCTAAATCTCCTCCTCCTCCTCCTCTTCTTCACGGTCCAATTCGTGCTGAGAAGACAAACTGTGGGTGGTCTGGGTATCACCTTGTGAGATGTCCTCCCCCAGTTCCTCGTCTGCCACATTCACAGCGTCGTCCTTAATTGTGAGCAGCGATCATTTGAGTAGACACAGCAGTGGGATGGTTACGCTGATAATAGCGTTATCGCCACTAACCATCTGTGTGGATTCTTCTAAGTTTTAAATCTCACATAGGTCTGACATCAATGCCCACTCCTCGCTTGTGAATAGTGGCAGTTGACTTGAAAGACGACGACCATGTTTCAGCTGGTACTCCACTACCCTCTGCTGCTCACAAAGCCTGGACAACATATAGAACGTAGAGTTCCAGTGCGTGCTCACGTCGAACAACAGTCGGTGAGCTGGAAGCTGCAAGCGCTGCTGCAGCTTTGAGAGGCCGGCTGGAAATGGGCACAATCGGCGCGCCTTCTGTCTGTTCCCTTATACCCTGCCAAAGCTCTGCGGTGGTGTGCTGTTTGTCCCCTAAGCAGATCAACTTCAGCACGGCCTGTTGACACTTACCCAACTGATGGCTGATAGCTGCTGGAGGTGTAAGTGGAGGAGGATGAGGCAGACAAGGAGGAGAAGTTGGGGTTGGACCCAGTAACATAGCTGCTTGCGGAGACACTGATGAACATAGGGCCTGGAATCCTGGGCATGGGTAGCACCTGTGCCATCCCAGGGTATGACTCACTCCTGGCCTCCACAACATTTCACCCAGTGTGCGGTCATGGAAATGTAGTGTCCCTGGCCACCGGCACTTGTCCATGTGTCCGGGGTTAAGTGGACCTTCCCAGTAACTGTATTAGTCAGGGCACGGGTGATGTTCTGGGACACATGTTGGTGTAAGGCGGGCACGGCACACCGCGAAAAATAGTGGCGTCTGGGGACTGCGTACCAAGGGACTGCGGCCGACATCAGGCTGCGGAAGGCCTCAGTGTCCACAGGCCTATATGGCAACATTTCAAGGGCCAGTAATTTTTAAAGTTGGCAATTAAGTGCTATGGCTTGTGGGTGGGTGGGTATTTGCGCTTGCGTTCAAATGACTGATCTCCAAGAGACATTCGGCCAGATCGACTTGATCAACTGTTCTATTGGCAAGCCTAAAGTACAGTTGTGTATCATCCGCATAAACATGAAACTGAAGATTGTGACTCCTGATGATGTCGGCCAATGGTCTCAGATAGATGTTGAACAAGACTGGGGATAGTGCCGAGCCTTGTAGTACTCCACAGGACAGTGGGAGATCGGCTAAGTGAAATACCCCCAGCTTTACTCGTTGTACCCTATCCTGGAGAAATTAGACCATCCATTAAGCGGGTAGAAGTGCATATAATTAATCAAAAAATATGTTGAGCACATCTACCAGATGTCAAGGTGGCTTCTAATCAGATGGGACCTACTCTTACACAGAGTGTCCAGCTCCATTGTTAGGCCTCATGCACACGACCGTTGTGGGCATCTGTGTCCGTTGTTCCGTTTTCCGTGATTTTCTCGAAAAACTCTGAAAATGCACCGTTGTTCATCCGTGTCCGTGATCCGTATTTTCTGTCAGTCAAAAAAATAGGACCTGTCCTATTTTTTGGGACGGACAACGGTTCGTGGACCCATTTAAGTCAATGGGTCCGTGAAAAAACACGGATGCACACAAGATTGTCATCCGCATCTGTGATTCGTGTCCGTAGGCTGCTTTCACACAGACGGATCGCAGATCCGTCTGCATAAAAGCTTTTTCATATCTGAGTTTTCACTTCGTGAAAACTCAGATCCGACAGTATAGTCTAACACAGAGGCATTCCCATAGTGATGGGGACGCTTCAAGTTAGAATATACTAAGAACTGTGTACTAGCAGCACCCGATCTCTTACAGGGGGCTGTGATCTGCACAATTAACCTCTCAGGTGCCGCAGCTGAGGGGTTAATTGTGCGTATCATAGCCCCCTGTAAGAGATCAGGTGCTGCCAGTCAGGAGGGGGCAGACCCCCCTCCCTCCCTCCCCAGTTTTAAATTCATGGGTGGCCAGTGCGGCCTCCCCTCTCCCCCCTCCTAATGAAAATCCTCCCCCCCTATATACTATGGCCCCAGTTGTGCCCCTATCTTTATATTATGGCCCCGGTTGTGCCCCCATAGATATATTATGGCCCCAGTTGGTGGCAGTGAAGAGTTCCGATCGGAGTCCCAGTTTAATCGCTGGGGCTCTGATCGGTAACCATGGCAACCAGGACGCTACTTAGCAATTTTAGAAGCATTATACTTACCTGCGCTGTCTGTGACCGGCCGGGCGCTCCTCCTACTGGTAAGTGACAGGTCTGTGCTATAAGCAATGCGCAGTCAGGTTTTAATCTATACAGGGCATAAATCACATAACATTCCTAAATTGTTTGGAATAACGTGCTTTAAAACATCGGGTGTGTGTATACGATCAGGTATGATGTTGTATCGATCAGGTAGTGTAAGGGTTACGCCCGCTTCACAGTGACAGACCCTACTCTGACAGACCAAACTCCCCAGTCCATTTGCACAAGGTTGGATACCAAGCTAGCCATGTCCCGTTCCTTGTCCTCACTAATGTCATTCAAGGTCTCTTCCTCCACCCAGCCACGTACAACACCAAGGGTCCCCGAAAGGTGACAACAAGCCCCCTGGGATGCCTGCTGTGTTTGGTCTTCCACCTCCTCAACGCCACCTTCCTTCTCTGACTCCTCTTCTTCAGACTCCTCTCTCTGCGTTGCCGGAGGTTCAGCAATCGATTATGACAAGGCTGCTTCAGGTGGTGTTGGTGACCACAACTCTTCCTCTTCATGCTCATCTACGGCCTGATCCAGCACTCTTCGCAGGGCACGCTGCAGAAAAAATGCATATGGGATGAGGTCGATGATGTTGCCGTGGGTTTGACTGACCAGGTTTATCACCTCCGCAAAAGGACGCATGAGCCTACAGCCATTGTGCATGAGCGTTCAGTAACGCAGCCAAAAAATACCCAGCTCCACAGAAGCTGTTCTCTGTTTTAATAAAAAATAAAAAAATTAAAAAAATCTGTTTAATCTCTGTTTTGTCCCCTGTTTTGGCCGGTGTATGGAATAGATTTTAGGAACCAGGAGATGGAAAAAAATGCTTGCTCTGTCCTCTTACTTCCAATTTGGGGCACTGCGCGTACGGCTTACAATGTACTCTGCCACCAGATATGAGTCGTGTGTTTAAGTAGTACTATTCCCATCAGTTTAATCCCTGTATGGAATAGATTTTAGGAATAGGGAGATGGAAAAAGATGCTTGGTCGGTCCTCCTACTTCCAATTTGAGGCACTGCACGTGCAATGTACTGTGCCACCAGCTATGAGTGGTGTGTTAAGTAGTACTATTCCTATCAGTTTAATTCCTGTTACATCCCCTATTATTATTATTATTATTATTATTATTAGGTGTGTTAAGTAGTACTATTCCTATCAGTTTAATCCCTGTTACGTCCCCTATCAGGGGACGTGTATGGAATAGATTTTAGGAACCGGGAGATGGAAAAAGATGCTTGGTTGGTCCTCCTACCAATTTGGGGCACTGAGCGTGCAATGTACTGTGTCACCAGATAGGAATAGTACTACTTAACACACCACTCTATCAGTTTAATCCCTGTTGCGTCCCATATCAGGGGACGTGTATGGAATAGATTTTAGACAACCGCAAAGAGTTGTCAATAGTCATGGTCACATAAATTTTATTCCTCTATGCGTCAATCTTGGTGTAGTGATGACTGTGCTCGTGCGCACGTTTGGGAGATAGCAGGCGATGGCGGTTTTTCAAAGCCTATGGTCGTGCTGAGGTAGTTCAGTGACAGTTAAGTGACCCAGAAAACAATGAGTCTGCAGTGTGGGCCCATTGTTGGCCTAGTATGCTTTAATGATCACCTTAGATGATCACAAAGAAAATTAATGTTTTTTTCTATGCAAAATTATCCAGCCGATCGCTTTTGGTCTGTTCACAATGAAGTAACAACTTATCATCTGGGGTGTGCCAACATTGGCATTGCCAACACACTCATAGAGGTGGTCGCAAGCCCCTTCACCACAACAAGGTAATGATCACAAAGGGGAATTGACACATGTATGTGCCTTTATTTTGTTTGGTTTTTGCAGCCACAGTGCAGCACCAGAGGCCAGAAAAGTTAGGCATGTACACATGCCTAAATAATTAGGTATTATTGCAGCCGCCGCTGTAGCAGCGGCCAGAAAAATTGATGTTTTCCAGACATTGCGGCTTGAACCCTAGTTGGTGGCGGATAAGTCACGCAAGTCATCCAGCATTCAGAGATAAAATACAGCAGCGTGTGGACCATTTTTAGCCCAAGGCAGCTCATCTCATCAGGTCTTTTTTTAGTCGAATGTATCACCCACTGTCAGTCCCTTCGGGATCCATCCCTCATTCATCTTAATAAAGGTGGCCTTTTTGACCTAGGCGACTTCTCTTCTCAGTGACAATACCTCCTGCTGCAATGAAGGTCCTTTTTGACAGGAGACTTGAAGCGGGGCAGGCCAGAAGTTCTATCGCAAATTGAGATAGCTCAGGCCACAGGTCAAGCCTGCACACCCAGAAGTCAAGGGGTTTATCGCTCCTCAGAGTGTCGATATCTGCAGTTAAGGCGAGGTAGTCTGCTACCTGTCGGTCAAGTCGTTCTCTGAGGGTGGACCCCGAAGGGCTGTGCCGATGCGTAGGATTTAAAAAGCTCTGCATGTTCTCCATCAACAACACGTCTGTAAAGCGTCCTGTCCTTGCCAGCGTGGTCATGGTAGAAGGGTTATTTTCACCTCTTGCCCCTGTTAGATTCCCGTTGTGCTGTGACATCACCCTTATACGCTGTGTAAAGCATACTTTTTAATTTATTTTGGAACTGCTGCATCTTTTCCGACATCCGGTGATACGGTAACATTTCAGGCACTTTCTGCTTATACCGGGGGTCTAGTAGCGTGGCCACCCAGTACAGGTCATTCTCCTTCAGCCTTCTTTTACGACGGTCCCTCAACAGGCACGACAGCATAAAAGACCCCATTTGCACAAGGTTGGATGCCGAGCTCCTCATGTCCCGTTCCTCATCCTCACTGATCTCACTGAAGGTCTGTTCTTCCCCCCCAGCCACGTACAACACCACGGGTACCAGATAGGTGACAACGAACACCCTGGGATGCCTGCTGTGGTTGGTCTTCCTCCTCCTCAAAGCCACATTCCTCCTCTGACTCCTCTTCCTCAGACTCCTCTTCCAGCGTTGCCGCAGGTCTAGCAAACAATGCTGATAAGGCTGTTTCTGGTGGTGATGATGGTGACCACAACTCTTCCTCTTCACGCTCATCTATGGCCTGATCCAGCACTCTTCATAGGGCACGCTCCAGGAAGAAAATAAATGGGATGATGTCGCTGATGGTGCCTTCGGTGCGACTGACTAGGTTTGTCACCTCCTCAAAAGGACGCATGAGCCTACAAGCATTGCGCATGAGCGTCCAGTAACGTGGCAAAAAAATTCCCAGCTCCGCAGAGGCTGTCCTAGCACCCCAGTCATACAAATACTCGATGGCTTTTTCTTGTTGGAGCAGGCGGTCAAACATTAGGAGTGTTTGAATTCCAGCGTGTCGGGCTGTAGCAAATCAAGCGTCTCACTGGCATGTTGTTTCGCCGCTGAATATCTGAAAAATGCGCCATGGCCGTGTAGGAACGCCTGAAATGGCCACACACCTTCATGGCCTGCTTGAGAACGTCCTGTAAGCTTGGGTACTTGTGCACAAAGCGTTGTACAATCAGATTACACACATGTGCCATGCACGGCACATGTGTCAACTTGCCCAAATTCAATGCCGCCAACAAATTGCTTCCGTTGTCACAAACCACTTTGCCGATCTCCAGTTGGTGCGTAGTCAGCAACTGATCCACCTGTGCGTTCAGGGCGGACAGGAGTGCTGGTCCGGTGTGACTCTCTGCTTTCAGGCAAGTCAACCCCAAGACGGCGTGACACTGTCGTATCCAGGATGTGAAATAGCCTCTGGGGACCTGGGGGGGTGCAGTTGATGTGGAGCAAGACACAGCAGCAGAAGAGGACTCAGCCGAGGAGGTTAGCGAAGAGGATGGAGTAGGAGGAGTAAAGGAGGTGGCAGCATGCCTGCCTGCAAGTCGTGGCGGTGTCACCAACTCCTCTGCAGAGCCACGCATTCCATGCTTGGCAGCCGTCAGCAGGTTTACCTAATGCACAGTGTAGGTGATATACCTGCCCTGACCGTGCTTTTCAGACCAGGTATCACTGGTCAGATGGACCCTTGCCCCAACAAGCTGCGCCCGTCACCAAGTGCATTTAACCAGCAATAGTGTGGTTATTTTTTGGCCATATCCCAGTCTAATTCTGTCACTAAATCCATACCGATCACCCAGCGCCTAAATACTAGGCCTCAAATTTATATCCCGCTAAATCTCTCGTTACCGCTGTACTGTTGTGGCTGGGAAAGTTATTTAGTGTCCGTCAAAGCACATTTTTTGTTCTGGGTTGAAATACAATTCCCAATTTAGCAATTTCATAATTTAGTGGTTCCTGCTATATCAGAGCTATTTGAAATCTATCCCTAAAAGGGTATATAATATTCAAGGTGCACATAGGGTCATTCAGAATAACTTCACATACACGCTACTGTGCATTTCCAAGTCTAATTCTGTCACTAAATCCATACCGGTCACCCAGCGCCTAAATACTAGGCCTCAAATTTATATCCCGCTAAATCTCTCGTTACCGCTGTCCTGTTGTGGCTGGGAAAGTTATTTAGTGTCCGTCAAAGCACATTTTTTGTTCTGGGTTGAAATACAATTCCCAATTTAGCAATTTCATAATTTAGTGGTTCCTGCTATATCAGAGCTATTTGAAATCTATCCCTAAAAGGGTATATAATATTCAAGGTGCACATAGGGTCATTCAGAATAACTTCACACACACGCTACTGTGCATTTCCAAGTCTAATTCTGTTAGTAAATCCATACCGGTCACCCAGCGCCTAAATACTAGGCCTCAAATTTATATCCCGCTAAATCTCTTGTTACCGCTGTCCTGTTGTGGCTGGGAAAGTTATTTAGTGTCCGTCAAAGCACATTTTTTGTTCTGGGTTGAAATACAATTCCCAATTTAGCAATTTCATAATTTAGTGGTTCCTGCTATATCAGAGCTATTTGAAATCTATCCCTAAAAGGGTATATAATATTCAAGGTGCACATAGGGTCATTCAGAATAACTTCACACACACGCTACTGTGCATTTCCAAGTCTAATTCTGTCACTAAATCCATACCGGTCACCCAGCGCCTAAATACTAGGCCTCAAATTTATATCCCGCTGAATTTGAATACAATACATTGGGCCAAATAATATTTTTGTTGTTGTGGTGAACCATAACAATGAGGAAAACATCTAGTAAGGGACGCGGATGTGGACATGGTCGTGGTGGTGTTAGTGGACCCTCTGGTGCTGGGAGAGGACGTGGCCGTTCTGCCACATCCACACGTCCTAGTGTACCAACTACCTCAGGTCCCAGTAGCCGCCAGAATTTACAGCGATATATGGTGGGCCCAATGCCGTTCTAAGGATGGTAAGGCCTGAGCAGGTACAGGCATTAGTCAATTGGGTGGCCGACAGTGGATCCAGCACATTCACATTATCTCCCACCCAGTCTTCTGCAGAAAGCGCACAGATGGCGCCTGAAAACCAACCCCATCAGTCTGTCACATCACCCCCATGCATACCAGGGAAACTGTCTCAGCCTCAAGTTATGCAGCAGTCTCTTATGCTGTTTGAAGACTCCGCTGGCAGGGTTTCCCAAGGGCATCCACCTAGCCCTTCCCCAGCGGTGAAAGACATAGAATGCACTGACGCACAACCACTTATGTTTCCTGATGATGAGGACATGGGAATACCACCTCAGCATGTCTCTGATGATGACGAAACACAGGTGCCAACTGCTGCGTCTTTCTGCAGTGTGCAGACTGAACAGGAGGTCAGGGATCAAGACTGGGTGGAAGACGATGCAGGGGACGATCCTAGACCCCACATGGAATGAAGGTCGTGCCACTCACTTTCACAGTTCGGAGGAAGAGGCAGTGGTGAGACCGAGCCAACAGCGTAGCAAAAGAGGGAGCAGTGGGCAAAAGCAGAACACCCGCCACCAAGAGACTCCGCCTGCTACTGACCGCCGCCATCTGGGACCGAGCACCCCAAAGGCAGCTTCAAGGAGTTCCCTGGCATGGCACTTCTTCAAACAATGTGCTGACGACAAGACCCGAGTGGTTTGCACGCTGTGCCATCAGAGCCTGAAGCGAGGCATTAACGTTCTGAACCTGAGCACAACCTGCATGACCAGGCACCTGCATGCAAAGCATGAACTGCAGTGGAGTAAACACCTTAAAACCAAGGAAGTCAACTCAGGCTCCCCCTGCTACCTCTTCTGCTGCTGCCGCCTCGGCCTCTTCTGCTGCTGCCGCCTCGGCCTCTTCCTCCGCCTCTGGAGGAACGTTGGCACCTGCCGCCCAGCAAACAGGGGATGTACCACCAACACCACCACCACCACCTCCGTCACCAAGCATCTCAACCATGTCACACGCCAGCGTTCAGCTCTCCATCTCACAAACATTTGAGAGAAAGTGTAAATTCCCACCTAGCCACCCTCGATCCCTGGCCCTGAATGCCAGCATTTCTAAACTACTGGCCTATGAAATGCTGTCATTTAGGCTGGTGGACACAGACAGCTTCAAACAGCTCATGTCGCTTGCTGTCCCACAGTATGTTGTTCCCAGCCGCCACTACTTCTCCAAGAGAGCCGTGCCTTCCCTGCACAACCAAGTATCCGATAAAATCAAGTGTGCACTGCGCAACGCCATCTGTAGCAAGGTCCACCTAACCACAGATACGTGGACCAGTAAGCACGGCCAGGGACGCTATATCTCCCTAACTGCACACTGGGTAAATGTAGTGGCAGCTGGGCCCCAGGCGGAGAGCTGTTTGGCGCACGTCCTTCCGCCGCCAAGGATCGCAGGGCAACATTCTTTGCCTCCTGTTGCCACCTCCTCCTTCTCGGCTTCCTCCTCCTCTTCTTCCACCTGCTCATCCAGTCAGCCACACACCTTCACCACCAACTTCAGCACAGCCCGGGGTAAACGTCAGCAGGCCATTCTGAAACTCATATGTTTGGGGGACAGGCCCCACACCGCACAGGAGTTGTGGCGGGGTATAGAACAACAGACCGACGAGTGGTTGCTGCCGGTGAGCCTCAAGCCCGGCCTGGTGGTGTGTGATAATGGGCGAAATCTCGTTGAAGCTCTGGGACTAGCCAATTTGACGCACATCCCTTGCTTGGCGCATGTGCTGAATTTGGTGGTGCAGAAGTTCATACACAACTACCCCGACATGTCAGAGCTGCTGCATAAAGTGCGGGCCGTCTGTTCGCGCTTCCGGCGTTCACATCCTGCTGCTGCTCGCCTGTCTGCGCTACAGCGTAACTTCGGCCTTCCCGCTCACCGCCTCATATGCGACGTGCCCACCAGGTGGAACTCCACCTTGCACATGCTGGACAGACTGTGCGAGCAGCAGCAGGCCATAGTGGAGTTTCAGCTGCAGCACGCACGGGTCAGTCGCACTACAGAACAGCACCACTTCACCACCAATGACTGGGCCTCCATGCGAGACCTGTGTGCCCTGTTGCGCTGTTTCGAGTACTCCACCAACATGGCCAGTGGCGATGACGCCGTTATCAGCGTTACAATACCACTTCTATGTCTCCTTGAGAAAACACTTAGGGCGATGATGGAAGAGGAGGTGGCCCAGGAGGAGGAGGAGGAGGAGGAAGAGGGGTCATTTTTAGCACTTTCAGGCCAGTCTCTTCGAAGTGACTCAGAGGGAGGTTTTTGGCAACAGCAGAGGCCAGGTACAAATGTGGCCAGCCAGGGCCCACTACTGGAGGATGAGGAGGACGAGGATGAGGAGGAGGTGGAGGAGGATGAGGATGAAGCATGGTCACAGCGGGGTGGCACCCAACGCAGCTCGGGTCCATCACTGGTGCGTGGCTGGGGGGAAAGGCAGGACGATGACGATACGCCTCCCACAGAGGACAGCTTGTCCTTACCCCTGGGCAGCCTGGCACACATGAGCGACTACATGCTGCAGTGCCTGCGCAACGACAGCAGAGTTGCCCACATTTTAACCTGTGCGGACTACTGGGTTGCCACCCTGCTGGATCCACGCTACAAAGACAATGTGCCCACCTTACTTCCTGCACTGGAGCGTGATAGGAAGATGCGCGAGTACAAGCGCACGTTGGTAGACGCTCTACTGAGAGCATTCCCAAATGTCACAGGGGAACAAGTGGAAGCCCAAGGCCAAGGCAGAGGAGGAGCAAGAGGTCGCCAAGGCAGCTGTGTCAATGCCAGCTCCTCTGAGGGCAGGGTTAGCATGGCAGAGATGTGGAAAACTTTTGTCAACACGCCACAGCTAACTGCACCACCACCTGATACGCAACGTGTTAGCAGGAGGCAACATTTCACTAACATGGTGGAACAGTACATGTGCACACCCCTCCACGTACTGACTGATGGTTCGGCCCCATTCAACTTCTGGGTCTCTAAATTGTCCACGTGGCCAGAGCTAGCCTTTTATGCCTTGGAGGTGCTGGCCTGCCCGGCGGCCAGCGTTTTGTCTGAACGTGTATTCAGCACGGCAGGGGGCGTCATTACAGACAAATGCAGCCGCCTGTCTACAGCCAATGTGGACAAGCTGACGTTCATAAAAATGAACCAGGCATGGATCCCACAGGATCTGTCCGTCCCTTGTCCAGATTAGACATTAACTACCTCCCCTTAACCATATATTATTGGACTCCAGGGCACTTCCTCATTCAATCCTATTTTTATTTTCATTTTACCATTATATTGCGAGGCTACCCAAAGTTGAATGAACCTCTCCTCTGTCTGGGTGCCGGGGCCTAAATATATGCCAATGGACTGTTCCAATGTTGGGTGACGTGAAGCCTGATTCTCTGCTATGACATGCAGACTGATTCTCTGCTGACATGAAGCCAGATCCTCTGTTACGGGACCTCTCTCCTCTGCCTGGGTGCTGGGCCTAAATATATGCCAATGGACTGTTGCAGTGGTGGCTGACATGAAGCCTGATTCTCTGCTATGACATGCAGATTAATTCTCTGCTGACATGAAGCCAGATTCTCTGTTACGGGACCTCTCTCCTCTGCCTGGGTTCCGGGGCCTAAATATCTGAGAATGGACTGTTCCAGTGGTGGGTGACGGGAAGCCAGATTCTCTGCTATGGGACCTCTCTCCAATTGATTTTGGTTAATTTTTATTTATTTAATTTTTATTTTAATTCATTTCCCTATCCACATTTGTTTGCAGGGGATTTACCTACATGTTGCTGCCTTTTGCAGCCCTCTAGCCCTTTCCTGGGCTGTTTTACAGCCTTTTTAGTGCCGAAAAGTTCGGGTCCCCATTGACTTCAATGGGGTTCGGGTTCGGGACGAAGTTCGGATCGGGTTCGGATCCCGAACCCGAACATTTTCGGGAAGTTCGGCCGAACTTCTCGAACCCGAACATCCAGGTGTTCGCTCAACTCTACCTGTGATCCCTGGATCTGCGTGCGGAAGTCAGCCATCTCCAAATACAGACCTTTCAATTGTCCAGTCAGTGCAGTGACAGGATCCAAAGCCTCACTGACACAGATAAAAAAAAAAATGACAGTTTGCTGTGGTTGATAATGTCACGGCACAGTGTGGTAAATACACTCCACACTGAACACAGAAGGGAAAAGATATTAGGCCTTGAACTTACGGAAAGGGAAATGGTGGCACCTAGTGAGTCCCTATGCCGAGCCCTGACTGCTATCAGTATGAACAGACCTTGATGGTAGGAATGTTCATTTGCAGGAACCTAAGCCCTATCTAACCCTAACAAGGACCTGCAGATAGTTTCAGGACACAGATGGCCTATTCCTTCCCAGATTAAGGAATAGGAGACCCCCTCAGACCTAATATCAGCAGGTAGGGGAAAACCACAAAGAATATAAACTTAACTTCCAGAAGTATGCAGATGGGCAGGAATTCAGAGAGAACCAACACCAGCACTTCCACAAACAAGGAGCTATCAACTGCATAGAATGATGGGTGAGACCAGACTAAATAGAGGAGAAGGAATGACCACTTAAGCTACACCTAAGACAAGAGGTGTGGTCATCCCCAGCAACAACACAAAAAGGTGAAACTAAAGAGGCTGTCAATCACATGCAGCCAGTCTCCTCGATCTTCTAGTCCCTGTCACAGGCAGGACCGTGACACTTCACCTTCACGGCCCCAGAATCTGCCACATGCCCTCTCCCCTCACAGGATGGGTTCCCTTCCCTGACAAAAAGCTACAGCAATTGAGCTGGTCGTCATACAGCATGTGCAGTGGCCAAGTATGGGTGGATAATATTCTGTATTTGTTGTGACACCAATTGCAGCGTGTGCAGGGTACTATCCCAGGGCCCTTCCAAGGTATTATAACACACCTCACAGATTAGAAATGCCAGAGTGGTGCTGCAACTGATGCTGACCCACACTCTTCAGCAGTAAGTACATGCAATAAAAGTCTCTTTTTCTGGAGGTTTGGTGATTACTGTAGCCTGTAGTGTGTAGGCACAAAGGTAAATCCTGTTATATATAGGCACAAATTTAAATCCTGTTGGATGACACCACTTTTGCAGTGGCCAGGTACGGGTGGATAATCTGTATTTGTTGTGACCTCAATTGCATCATGCACAGGGTACTATCCCAGGGCCTTTCCAAGGTGTTAAAACGCACGTCCCAGTTTAGGAATGCCTAAGAGTGGTGTAATGGCCTATAATGTCTTTATAGTTTTGTGGGAGTTGTGTCACGGTGTCTCCTACCTGAGTACGGCCGGACTCCTGGCTCACTTGCAATAAATTTGACTGTAGTGATAGTAGGAGTAATAGAGGAACTTTGCAGAATAAATTATGTCCAGACCTTTAGATAAAGTTCAAACGTTGCTTTACTTGAAATAACTTGCATCCAAGCATTATACAGGTCTCTTGGTCCCAGCAGGTTTTGGCAATGATTGGCAGGAATGAGTACTTCTGCTTTAAATGTGGAACTTGCAGGATAAAAGGTCTGCTTGGTAGCTCTGTAACTGTGACGGCAGGATTAGCTTCTGCACTTATCTGAAACTTCTGCTGTGTGGGGATAGACTAGCTGAGGAGGAATAAGCTTCTCTTAGGACTCTGGACTTATATCACAGATGGATTCTCAGAGGATGCATCTTTCTGGAACTCTAGAGTTTGTCTATAGTTTCTGCAGCAGAGCTGAAGGTGCTCCAAATGGGTTTATGGCCAAGTCTCAGCCGAGACTAATTCCTTGCTGTCTTCCCTATGCAGGGGATAAACTATATCTGGCTCTAACAGTTTTTTTTCCCCTCCCTTGAAGGAAGGGGGGGGGGGGGGCAGAATAAAACAAGATTGTTCCACTCTGAACTGCCATAACATTAAGACCATCTCTGCCAATGATGTTGCCACCTGCTGGTAACGAGGCTAATTGCATAAACCATTACAGTTAACATCGTTTTTTATGCACATTTGTGGAGGACATGAGCAAAATCATATCTGATGACAGTATAAAAGCACTTACTAGATAGTAGCGGGGTAGAGGCGTGTAGCAACACAACGCTGGAGTGTTACACATGTATCTCAGGACTGCACTGCACACCATTAGACAATCCCTCACTGAGCCGCTTGCAGGCGTACACAACCCCTCTCTCCCAAAGTATCACCACAAGCTCCAGAGTCTATGTAGAAAGAAAGCTCTGTCCTATACACATTTGGTCATGACTATTAACCCCTTTATGACATCCGTCGTAAATGAATGGTGCATGTCGGGTCTTGGTGCCTGCTCTGGGTACCTGCTGTTTCTGCACTTTATCTCCAAGAAAATTGGAGACACACCTCAAAATTGTATTGTAAAAAAAAAATGAGCTCCCACACAGCTCCGTAGACATAATTATAAAAAAGTTATGGGGGTCAGAATATTGTGATGAAAAGAAAAAAAAAATTTTTTTTCAACGTGAGTCCTGATGTTTATTGCACTGACTAAGGCTGTACTTGCTGCAGTGAGCAGGCCTATAGAAGTCCAGTGCAGGGGTTGCCATGTTTCCCAACAAAAAATACTGGTTACACAAGTTAATAAGGTTGCCGGTGATTAAGACGGGTGTTATTTGATAATATTTTATATTTTGCTTCTTTTGTTTTCAACAAAATCAAACTTTTAACTGTTGTACATACCCTGTGTCATTGTTTAGATACCTTAACCACTGAGCTATAGATCATGGCTGAAAATTTTGTCAGTAGCTTTCTATGTACAGTGCATATAAAAAGTCTACACACCCCTGTTAAAATGTCAGGTTTCTGTGATGTAAAAAAAACTTTTTCCACCTATTAATGTGACCTATAAACTGTATTGAAAAACAAACTGAAATATGTTAGGTGGAGGGAAGTAAATAGTAAAAAATAACTAAAATAATGTGGTTGCATAAGTGTGCACACCCTCTTATAATTGGGATGTAGCTGTGTTAAGAATTAAGCAATCACATTCAAAATCATGTTAAATAGGAGTCAGCGTACACCTGCCATCATTTAAAATGCCTCTGATTAACCCCAAATAAAGTTCAGCTGCTCTATCTGTGGGATCAGTGGGATCTCATTGTTAAAAGGTATCAGTCAGGAGAAGGGTACAAAATAATTTCCATGGCATTAGATATACCATGGAACACAGTCAAAACAGTCATCATCAAGTGGAGAAAATATGGCACAACGGTGACATTACCAAGAACTTGACGACAAGAAGAAAACTGGTCTAAGAGGCTACCACGAGGCCTACTGCAACAATAAAGGAGCTGCAGGAATATCTGGCAAGTACTGGCTGTGTGGTACATGTGACAACAATCTCCCGTATTCTTCATATGTCTGGGCTATGGGGTAGAGTGGCAAGACGAAAGCCTTTTCTTACGAAGAAAAACATCCAAGCCAGGCTACAATTTGCAAAAACACATCTGATGTCTCCCAAAAGCATGTGGGAAAAGATGTTATTGTCTGATGAAACCAAGGTTGAACTTTTTGGCCATAATTACAAAAGATACAGTATGTTTGCTCAAAAACAACACTGCACATCACCAAAAGAACACCATACCCACAGTGAAGCATGGTGGTGGTGGGAGCAGCATCATACTTTGGGGCTGTTTTTCTTCAGCTGGAACTGGAACCTTAGTTAAGCTAGAGGGAATTATGAACAGTTCCATATACCAGTCAATATTGGCACAAAACCTTCAGGCTTCTGCTAGAAAGCTGAACATGACGAGGAACTTAATCTTTCAGCATGACAACAGCATAGATCCAAATCAACAAAGGAATGGCTTCACCAGAAGAAGATTAAAGTTTTGGAATGGCCCAGCCAGAGCCCAGACCTGAATCCGATTGACAATCTGTGGGGTGATCTGAAGAGGGCTGTGCACAGGAGATGCCCTCACAATCTGACAGATTTTTTTATTTATTTTTTTGCAAAGAAGAGTGGGCAAATCTTGCTGTAATAAAATCAAAAGGAGATTAAACAAAGTATTAGTTTAAGGGTGTGCACACTTATGCAACCATATTATTTTATTTTTATATTTTTTCTTCCCTCTACCTAAAAGATTTTAGTTTGTTTTTCAATTGAGTTATAAAGTTTATAGGTCACATTAGAGGTGGAAAAAGTTCTGAGATCATTTTTGTCAAATTGTTTTACATCACAGAAACCTGACATTTTAACAAAGATGTGTAGACTTTTTATATCCACTGTATTATGCAGTGTATTATTCATATATATCAGAGGTAACTTTGTTTTTAGTAATTACATATTTTTTTTGTGCCATAATTTTTTTTACAATTACTAAAAAAATTAAAAAAATAAATTATACCTAATACATGACTACTATGAGGTTTTTTTTCTGCAACAGTTTAACATTGAGCTCTATACACGGCTATAAAAGTAGTGCCCCCATGAAAGAGTGGAGATGTATCAGCAGTAAGTTTTTGATGTTATTGTTTATTTCGGATAGGAGCCTTGGACAATTGCCCCAGTTTGAAGTTTCCTCTCCAGGGAAACTAACTCTGCCACTGTTGCCGCCATCTGCTGGTGAACCAAGGAACATTACACTTAAACAGTAATTAGAAAGGAAATATGAATTATGAATACACATTATGCAGGACATGATACTAGATGTATAGAATGACACAGGATGCACCATTAAAGATAGTGGGGGCCAGACAAAGGTGGTAATGCCACTCGGGGGCGTTGCACAAGTATCCCAACACCTGCTGGTTCAGGTTATGCTCAATGTCTTGCTGCTGCTGCTGCGTGGTTTCTTCAGTAGGCGGGTGAAGAAAAGTGCTCATTAGAGACTCCAGACTTAAGTTGCTGCTGATGGAGCTGCTCCTGCCCCCCCTTCCCCCCTCCAGCAGCCATGACCGTGGAACATGAGCACAGAGGGTTCCCCTGGTGAGACCTTTGTGAAGATGGGAAATGGTGCACATTTACTGTATACATTATTTGTTCATAAATGTCCTCCTCCTCCAGTTCAGTCCCCACAGGGCTCAGATGGCTGGCCATCCAAAGTCGATTCTCATAAAACTTTGTTCTAAAAAACTCTGGTTCGGTTCCAAGTGTTCTGGCTCCGACGAGCCAAAGTTATTGCTTTGAGAAGTCTCACGAGATTTCACGCAATAACTTCATAAATTAATTTGTACTGTAAAAAAACTTTTCCCAAACTCGTTGGAGCCAATACAATCTAATACTGTACGGAGCTCCTGCTCCATACAGTATTAGAACAAAGTTATATGCAAATTGACTTTGGATGTTTCCTAATCTCTACATTCATTCCTCTGCTAGATTTATATCAAGCTGGCAGTTAAAGGGGAGTGTCTGAAACTGAGCATGTGCGGCCATCTCAGTAAGCAGGTCAAAGAACAGCAGGTGAAGCTATATAGATACATTTTATTGAATAACTTGCTATGCTAAATTTTTTATTACATGCAATTACAAAAATATTCAGATCCAGGTGCTGGTTCTAAAACTGTAGAATATTTTTTGGGGGGATAACCCCTTAAACCTGTTGGGGACACAGGGCATACCTGTACGCCCTGTGTATTTCCGACCACCGCTGCGCGTCGGGCGGTGATCGGTACTGGTTGCCTGCTAAAATCAATAGTCTTTTGTTTAGTGACCACTTTGTGAATCTGATGGTGGAGCAAACAAACTTGTACGCCCATGCCGATAATGCAGCATGTCTTTCCTCCCCCCCAAGGTGATCCTGCCTATTACCGCCTGTACAAAATCAGGCTGGTCATCTATCAATTCGGGGCCAAATTTTTGGAGGCCTATGTACCTGGAGGGTAGTGTTGAGCGCGAATATTCGAATTACGAATTTTTTTCTCGAATATCGCAATTTCGAGATTTCGCGAATATTTAGAATATCGTTCTATATATTCGCGAATTCGAATATTCGTATTTTTTTTTTTTATTATAATATTTTTTTTCTTTCCCACTTCTCTAAAGTTGTTCTTACCTGTCCTTTGGATTCCTGGCTTCCTGGCTGCTCCAGTCAGTGGCGTTTTCAACTTACTGCTATATTCCATATTAGCTAAATTACAATCTAATCTATATGTGTATTTTACGAAATTTCGCAAGTTGCGATGCGAGTAATATAACACGAAATAATCGCATGAAGATTTCAATTTAGCACTGCTATATTCCATATTCTAGCCTAATATGGAATATAGCTGTGCTAAGTTAGCACTGCTATATTCCATACTAGGCTAGAATATGGAATATAGCAGTGCTAAGTTGAAATCTTCATGCGATTATTTCGTATTATATTACTCGCATCGCAATTTCGGCTTTTGCAAATGTTCTTAATATTGCTCTAACTTCGTCTTTTAGAATATTACGAATATTCTAAAAGACGAAGTTAGAGCAATATTACGAAATTTCATAAAATACACATATAGATTGTAATTTAGCTTATATAGTGCTATAATCCCTTTTTTTTCCTCTAATTTTTTTTGCCTCTTCTGAACTTAAGTTTTGTAAAATATGTACACTGTTAAAAAATATTACTATAGCAGTATATTAGCTTAAATACAATCTATGTGTATTTTACGAAATTTCGTAATATTGCTCTAACTTCGTCTTTTAGAAATTTCGTAATATTGCTCTAACTTCGTCTTTTAGAATATTCGTAATATTCTAAAAGACGAAGTTAGAGCAATATTAAGAACATTTGCAAAAGCCGAAATTGCGATGCGAGTAATATAATACGAAATAATCGCATGAAGATTTCAACTTAGCACTGCTATATTCCATATTCTAGCCTAGTATGGAATATAGCAGTGCTAACTTAGCACAGCTATATTCCATATTAGGCTAGAATATGGAATATAGCAGTGCTAAGTTGAAATCTTCATGCGATTATTTCGTATTATATTACTCTCATCGCAATTTCGGCTTTTGCAAATGTTCTTAATATTGCTCTAACTTCGTCTTTTAGAATATTACGAATATTCTAAAAGACGAAGTTAGAGCAATATTACGAAATTTCGTAAAATACACATAGATTGTATTTAAGCTAATATACTGCTATAGTATTATTTTTTAATAGTGTACATATTTTACAAAACTTAAGTTCAGAAGAGGCAAAAAAAAAATTAGAGGCAAAAAAAGGGATTATAGCAGTATATTAGCTAAATTACAATCTATATGTGTATTTTACGAAATTTCGTAATATTGCTCTAACTTCGTCTTTTAGAATATTCGTAATATTCTAAGAGACGAAGTTAGAGCAAATCACGAAATTTCGTAAAATACACATATTAGCCTAGCCATAGTCAATTAGCATAGGAACGTTGCCTTATACTATCAAGATAAATAATCGCAATACGCGAAAAAAAAATCGTATATTATTCGCGATAATTGGAATAATTACGAATATTCGATTTCGACGAATATAACACGAATATTCATTCGAATATTCGCGAAATATCGCGAAATCGAATATGGCACCTCCCGCTCATCACTACTGGAGGGTAGGTCACTGTTGATGAGTCTCTCATTGCTTTCAAGGGGAGACTCATTTTCCACCAGTATGTTCCCTCTAAACGGGCGAGGTATGGCGTGAAGCCGTACAAACTTTGTGAGAGTACCTAAGGGTACACTTACAAGTTTCGTGTGTACGAGGTGCTCGATTCCCATATTGAACACTCAGTGTCACCCCACTCTGGGTGTTAGCGGGAAACTTGTGTGGGACCTTATGCACCCATTGCTAGATAAGGGTTACCACCTGTACGTGGATAACAGGTATAACTTATGAAATTATGCAAGAACATGATTTGTTGTGAAAAATGTTGTAATAATTGAAAAAGTGCAATAAAGATTTATAAAAAAAAAAAAAAAAAGTGTGACACTTAGAGCCTAGAATATTGAACCTTTTCACAAAATTCAAATTTTAAGCTGCATTAATGCAATTCCTTTTAATTTGCATTACTGGAATAAATGGACTTTTGCACAATATTCTAATTTTTCGAGTTTCACCTGTATAGATCAATCTAACCTACACTGACTATCTCCCCCTAACTATCTGAAAAAATAAATATATTTATATATATATATATATATATATATATATAATATATATATATATATATATATATATATACATACTTTGAAAAAAATGAGGATGCAGCACACTAAGTTGCTGGTGCAAATCAGGCCAGTGTGAACCGGCACCTAGGTCCAATGCAATGTAAAGATGAAAGACAGCAACAAACTATTGAAACGTCGCTGCTGACTCTGGGTGAATAAACTACACGTTTTCCGTTGAAATCCGTGGTGTGCTGCTGGCCTTCTTTCATATATATATATATATATATATATATATATATAAAATGTGTTAACTGTCTAATGTAATACAACAAAGCACAGAGCACAGGAATGACACTGCTGTCTCTTTCATAACTGCTATAAACTATCGAAAATGGCTGCTGGAAAGGTTCTTATATAGTAAGGGGTAGGCAACGTTTCCATTGGTTGCTAGGGATGTTGCTAAGCTGTGACAACGCCTTCTCATTGGCCCACAAGCTAGAAGAGGGATGATCACCTGATGTGTACTGTGTTAGTAACATAGTATATAAGGCCGAAAAAAGACATTTGTCCGTCCAGTTCGGCCTATTATCCTGCAAGTTAATCCAGAGGAAGGAAGAAAAAATAAACGGTGAGGTAGAAGCCAATTTAAGCTAAAACTGTTGTGTGTTTTGCGGTCTGCAAATCGCAGATGCGCAAAACACAGATGGCGTCCATGTGCGTTCCGCAATTTGCAGAATGGCACGAACAGCCTTTAATATAACTGCCTAGTCTTGAGCGCAAAGCGCGGACAAGAATAGGACAGGTTATATTTTTTTGTGGACCACGGAACGGAGCAACGGATGTGGACAGCACACGAAGTGCTGTCCACATCTTTTGAGGCCCCATTGAAGTGAATGGGCCATGTGTATAAGGCCTAAAGGGGGAAAAAAATCCTTCCCAACTCCATTCAGGCAATCAGATAACTCCCTGGATCAACGATCCCTCTCTAGTAGCTATATCCTGTAATATTATTACACTCCAGAAATACATCCAGGCCCTCTTGAATTCCTTTATTGTACTCACCATCACCACCTCCTCAGGCAGAGAGTTCCATAATCTCACTGCTCTTACCGTAAATAATCCTCTTCTACGTTTGAGTACAAACCTTCTTTCCTCCAGACGCAGAGGATGTCCCCTCGTCACAGTCACCGTCCTGGGGATAAATAGATGATGGGATAGATCTCTGTACTGACCCCTGATATATTTATATATAGTAATATAATTTTGATGTAACCCATTATCTTATTGGCCACTGGTTTTTACAGCTTAGTTTGCTGTTCACAAAAATTCCTAGGTCCTTTTCCATGTCAGTGTTAGTGTTTTACCATTTAGTACATACGGGTGACTTGTATTATTTCTACCCACGTGCAAATAACACTGACATTTGTCAGTGTTAAAAAAAAAAATATCTATATTCTATTTTACGAATATAGAGCACTATATTCTAAATATTCCCAAATTCTCGAATTTTGCAATATTTGCAATCAACACTAGTTGTCACCTGACCAAAAACTCCTTTTAGGGGTCCTATCTATATGTAAAAACTTTAACATTTATTATTTCCTTTTAAAACTAAAATACTCAGAGAAACCAATACTGCAAGGTAATTTAAAAATATCAGGTTGAAGTTACGGGCTAAGTCAGTTAGTTTATGTCTTTTTTGGGCCGCTGTCGCTCGCTCTACATTCTATTTAAGAGGTGGTTAACCTCATGAATACTCTGTGGCCATGTATCACCGCAGGTTAGCAGGTGTGTTTTCAATTGTGAATTGTTTGGTGTCCCTATAGGTCCTAAGTATAGGAGTTTCTATTGTAAATAGATGAGATGTATTCCTATATCCCTATGGGCCATCCATCATTCATTCACACATCTCGCATGCTGGGAGATCAGGCAGTTTGCCTCCGAACATTTGCACAATATGTATTGAGCTGGACAATGATTGCGACCCTACTGGTTGTGGATCTTGCCCTATACTGCAAATTTTAGATTGTCACTACCCCACCCGACATGTTTTGCTGCTATGCGGCTTCATCAGGGTAGTTGTAGTAATAGTGTGACACGCTTTGCTTCGCCTGCCTAAATAAACTATTTATCCCCTCCCAAACTATGGGTTCCACCAATCGAGTTGTGTTGCTGCAATTGACATGTGTATTAGCCCATCCTATGGGCTTCACCAGGATTGGTAGGTGGGCGGAGGGAGTGACATCAGCCGAGTGCTGCTCCTCTCCACCAATGAATTGAATTGCACACCCCCTTACATAATATTGCATCACTGATGATGCTTTGTTGCTGCCTATCACGATGTTAGGGGCAGCGGCGCCGGCACAGGCCGCTGGGCTATCAGCAGGCACAGGCGCCAGGCTCCCTCTTTTCCCTCCTGCCGCCCAGCTGACAAACACAGGCAGCAACTAACTTAACTCTGCTACATATGTTCCATGCCAGAGTTTGCTTCCTGCTGGAGACTTGCATTAGTGTTGAAAATTACATGGGTGTGTCTCTATTCACCTAAGAGGCAACACACACACAAGCTCTCTGTCTCAGCAGCTGGATTGCAGCATGTATTTAAAGGCACTTCCTACTACAGGAAGTTGCCTGAGCAACCTCAGTGTCTAGCTTGTCTAGTCCCTGTGCAAAGGTGTTTATCTTGTCTGACTTCCTGTGTACCGAATCCTGCTATTATACTCCTGGACTTTGCTTTCTGCCGCCTGCCTCTGACCACAGACTTCATTTATGGACTTTGCCTGTTTGCCGCCTGCCCCTGACTTTGGATCTTGTTTGCTGACTTTTCTTGATTGCCGCCTGTCCTGACCTGTACCTCCGGGCCTCGTACGTCCCCTTGGTGCTTGCACCGAGCACTCTGACCCCCTGGTCAGCTGCCACTGACTTGGGGACTACTCTGGAGTGGCACCCGGCAGCTACCCTACAGCCCAAGCCTATCTCCACCATCAGGGGCTCTAGTGAATCCCAGGTAGCTGCTTAGTTACGTCCCTCCGGAGTATACCCAGTCAGTGGCGCAGTGGGTCAACACCCACTTGCATAACACACGAGTTGTATTAACCCTGCAGATCAGGAACTACATTTACCCAGTGGGCTGTAAAGGACATATATTGTCCATGACTGTAGTTACAGCTTCACATGTTGGCGCTGCCGAGAACTTTAACAGACACCAACAGGCTCAAGATGTGGCCCACCTTCTGTTCAACATACATGTGCTAGGCTGGTGCAGCCTTTTTGGAGAAGTAATGATGGCTTGGGGCTCCCCACCTTGGCTCAGCACAATCCAACAGCTCTCTGAAAGGTGCAGAGTCCATCATGTGAAAGGGAGCAACTTGGCCAGGAGCGCGTTCAGCTTCTGCTCCATTTGAGTGTACGCATACTGCTATCTTTTTGCAATTGCCTCGGTGATTGATTGCTGATGAAACTATTGACGAGGAGTTGCAGGAGGAGTTGGAGCATCAGGACCAGTAGATAATGGGAAAGAAACATAGTTCCCCTCTGCTGAGGTGGTGGAGCCTTGACTGCTGGAGAAGGGGTGCAGGCCACTGTGGGCCACTGGGTAATGCAGTGCTGCGTCAGGCTGTACCAAAACATTAGCGCCAAGGTTTTCCCCGGCCACTTTATGGTGATGCTGCATGTGTTGACTCAGGGTTGTGGTGCCAACACTGGCACCCTGGCCACACTGCACCTTCAGCCCTCGGATTCTACAAATGGCGACACTGATGTCCTCTGGCAGCTTGGTGAAAAATTCCCACACACCAACGAATATGGCATTTTCCTCCCACCACTCCATGCTAATGTTGTCTCTATGTTCACTTTGTCTGCATGCCCCGAATTCCCAGAATCATGACTAGATGGTGTGCAGAATCTCTGCAGACTATCTCAAGGCCAAAGAAGACATATGAAACAAATTCTAGGAGGCCAGTTAATACTGCCAGAACATATAATATAGTGCACTTTTAACATTGTTGCACTCACACTGAACTTCTTACTTCCTCTTTCTAACATGTGCAGCAGCCATTTTAGAAAAAAATACGATTGGAATAGGATACACTTAGAAAGTCTTAATATCAGAAATTTTACAGGAAGGTTGGAGCAGATACTGCTTAAAGGTGGAAGAGTGGATTTAAACACTGTAGCGGATGTAAAGATTGATATTCAGAACATTCACACAATTGCGGCAGATTTGCAGGGTATTCAGAAGACTGTGAATGGTCTGAATGATTCACTTAGTAATAATAATGTGTCCAAAGCTATGGTTTGTGGTATGATATAGAACCTGTTGAGTGAACACCTAAGTTTAGGACTTCAGGAAATAAAGCCAGGAGATTGGTCAAGAATAATGGACTCTAGTCTTATACTCCATCTCTTGACGAAAAATTGACTAAGTTGGAAATCTGGCCCATGCACAAATAAAAAGATCAATTTGGAAAGAACGTCATACCCCTTACTGTGGATATTCCTGTATGGACTACACCACCCACCCTATTTTACAAAGTAATGGTACTGGGAGAGCTAGAGATGAGCATTGGCACTTTAATACACAAACAACTTCTTCTACAGAACCGTTTTCTCACCGTTTTCCAAGTGTGGAAATCGATGAACACCATTAGAGTTGAGTGGACACCTGGATGTTAGGGTTCGACAGGTTCGGACGAACTTCACAAAAGATTTCGAGTTCGGGACCCGAACTTGACCCCAAAACCCGTTGAAGTCAAATAGGGGCCCGAACTTTTGAGCACTAAAATGACTGTAAAAAAGTAATGGAAAGGGCTAGAGGGCTGCAAATGGCAAATGTGATTAAGAGCATGGCAAGTGCTCTGCAAACAAATGTGGATAGGGAAAGGACTTAAAATAATATAAAATACATAAAAATAAAAAATAATATTGTCTTGGAGGACGAGGTTCACATGGAGTAGCAGGTGGAGGAGGCGGTACCTCCCCCTCATCTCCTCCCCCTCATCCTCCACCTCATCATCCTCCAGAACTGTGCCCTGGCGAGACAATTGTGTACCTTGCATTTGTAGGTGCAGGAACCCACCCTTGGAGCCACTTGAGAATGACTGGCCAGAAACCCTATAAAATCCCTCTTCCTCCTCCTCCTGTGCCACATCCTCTTCCATCATCGCCAGCAGCGTTTTTTTCAAGGAGGCATAGACGTGGGATAGTAACTGTGAGAACGGCGTTATCGGCACTGGCCATGTTGGTAGAGTACTCAAAACAGCGCAACAAAGGAACACAGGTCTCGCATGGAGGCCCAGTCATTAGTAGTGAAGTGGTGCTGTTCCACAGAGCGACTCACCTGTGCATGCTGCAGCTGAAACTCCAATATCGCCTGCTGCTGCTCGCACAGTCTGGCCAGCATGTGCAAGGTGGAGTTCCAACTTGTGGGCACATTGTATATGAGGCGGTGAGCAAGAAGGCCGAAGTTACGCTGCAGCGCTAACAGGTGAGCAGTAGCAGGGTGAGAACGCCGAAAGCGCGCACAGACAGCCCACACTTTCTTCAGCAGCTCTGACATTTCGGTTTCATTTTTAAGGAACCTCTGCACCACCAAATTCAGCACATGCGCTAGGCAAGGGATGTGCATCAAACAGTCTAGTCCCAGAGCTGCTACGAGATTTTGCCCACTATCGCACACCACCAGGCCGGGTTTGAGGCTCACTGGCACCAACCACTTATCGGTCTGTTGTTCCATGCCTGTCCACATCTCCTGCGCGGTGTTGGGTTTGTCCTCCAAACAGATACGTTTTAAAACTGCCTGCTGTCGTTTACCCCTGGCTGTGCTGAAGTTGGTGGTGAAGGTGTTACGCTGCCCGGATGAGGAGCCGGTAGAGGATGAGGAAGCAGAGTAGGAGGCGGAAGCAAGAGGAGGCAAACTGAATCGCACTTCAATCCTCGTGGTGGAAGGACATGCGCCAAACTGCTATCTGCCTCAGGCCCAGCCACCACTGCATTTACCCAGTGTTCTGTTAGGGAGACATAACGTCTCTGACCATGCTTACTGGTCCACGTATCTGAAGTTAGGTGGACCTTACCACAGATGGTGTTGCGCAGTGCACACCTGATTTTGTCCCCCACTTGGTTGTGCAGAGAAGGGATGGCTCGCCTGGAAATGTAGTGGCGGCTAGGCACAACGTACTGTGGGACAGCCACAGCCATAAGGCTTTTAAAACTCTCCATCTACAGCAGACGGAATGACTGCATTTCAAAGGCCAGTAATTTAGAAATGCTGGCATTCAGGGCCAGGGATCGCGGGTGGGTAGGGGGGTACTTCCTCTTCTGCTCCAGTGTTTTGGAGATGGAGAGCTGAACGCTTCCGTGGGACATTGTGGAGATGCTTGGTGACCCAGGTGGTGGTGTTGCTGGCAGATCCTCTGTTTGCGGGGTGGCAGGTGCCACTGTCACTCTAGAGGTGGATGAAGAGGCCGAGACTGCAGCAGAAGAGAAAGCAGGAGGAGCCAGAGACCTTTCTTTGTTTTTGAGGTGTCTACTTCACTGCAGCTCGAGCTTTGCACTTAGATGCCTGAAGTAAAGATACCGGCTCACTATTTCTATGGTGAAGATGTATCCGCGTGCTCGGTGCCTTGGTTTTTTCAACCTCCTTGTTCAGGTAAAGCAACAACTTAAAAATTTCAGGCTCCAGCACTCACTTGTTGAAGTGTCAAGTTCTCCATCTTTATTAAACAATTGTGCATAGACAAATACAGGACTCACATTCTCTCTGGTGTGGGCTGTTGACGCGTTTCGAAAAGTTATTATTTGTAACAGTAGTGTGGGTCTGATGTCTGCAGGTATAAGTAAGAGACTGGGTGTATGTAATTAACACTAATGTCACTCCCACTTCCCAAAATGTGGGGAGTGGGGGAAGGGAATGGAGAAAATGGGTCGTGTCTATCCCTTTGCGCAACATTTGTCTCTGATACTTATTACCTGTAGCACCAGATTCTTTCCAATCGAGTATCTAGCTTCCAGAGATTTTTGCATGATGTTATCTTAAAAACATGTAATTTTATACATACAAGTATATTTCTAACATGGTAAAAACTTATATATAGCAAGCAGATAAAACAAAAGGAACGAAAAATCACAAAAACTCTGCTTTTAGTTTACTGCATATGATAGGTACCTGTTCACATTTGAGATGCGTTTATTTCAAATTTAACATAAAGCATATTGCTACTCAATATTGTATTAGGCTTGGTTGTAGGCTATACATACCAATGCACTTGTGCCTACAGGCATCGGTATGTATATGCCAAAGTAAATAATGACCCTAATAAAAGTGCATGATTTCCTTTCTCATGTTTAGACCATTAGGATATCTAGTTTCTAATTTAAATATCCAAAAGGCCTCTCTTAAATTAACTTGATGTTTGATGTCCCCTCCTCTGATAGGAGTTTTTACCTGTTCAATGGCATATGTTTTAAAATACTTGGGGCTACGATTATGTTTTTCGATAAAATGTCTTGCCACATTTGATATATTAGTATAGGAGGGATTGTCTATGTAATTTAGATGTTCCAAAATTCTGTTTTTGAATTTTCTTATAGTACATCCTATATACATTTTATCGCATTGTTCACATCTGATCACATAGACTACTGCTCTTGTTTTGCAGTTAATGTAGGACTTGATATTATAAGTTTGTGTATGATCTGTATTTGTAAACGTCTTGGTATTTTGCACATAATTACATGTGCGGCATCGCTGACTACCGCAGCGTGTAAACCCTTTATAGGTCAACCATGTGTTAGTTTGCAAGCTGTTTTCTCGTACAAACATGGAAGGAGACAGGGAGTTACCTATTGTTGGAGGTCTTTTTGAAACTATCCTGCAGCCTTCCTTCAATACCGTATTTAGTATGTTATCTTCATTTAGTATCGGAAGGTATTTTTTAATTATGCCTTGGATTGTATTGTATTGTCGGCTGTAGGTTAGTACCAAGGTTGGTTGTATTGCTTTATTTTTATTTTTATTATCCTTCATTGTGACCTCCTTTGTATTTTTTTGTTGTTCTTTATCTTTGTTTGTGATAACATAATTGGGATATTTATTTGTGTTTGCATTTCTTAAGTTATGTCCTTTATTATTATTAAACACCAGGGATTCTCTAGTTCTATTTTTTGCTATTTGAATGAATTCAGCAGACATCAAGGACTCCTCTCTTAAAACCAGACAAGGTGAGGCTGATCTGTGCGAACTCTGCTATGGCTTTCTACTTATCACCGGAACGAAGATCTAAAGCAGATCAGGTATTTTCGGACATTGATAAATATGTACCACGAGAAACATCCAATGCTACTGATATGTATGAACTGGAAAAAATTCTTAACCAGGTAACAAGGCTTTGGTGGGACCATACAACCTTGGTCAAATATTTGGAAAAAAATATGATCCCAAGAGGATTACGTATAAAGAAAATTCCAACTACCATCTTTTCGGAGCAATTTGTGCTCGAATGGAATCAAATACTTACGGACTGCTCAACTAAACTAATGACACTTATTGTCAGATATGAGCAGGAAAAACTACAGGATCTACAAACGGACATCAACATACTAAAATCAAAATTAAATAGACCTGATAATATACAAGAATATGAAATGTTACAAAAAAATATGAGTGCTAATATAAAAGAAATGGAAGAACACATTATTGAAATAAAGCACAGAAAATTTCAAAGAGATTTGTTCGACTACAAACACTACCAGATATATGAATGGGGTAGGAGAGAGAACCCCTTCTCTACCCCGAAATCCATCCTTAAAAAGAAAAATACGAACAAAAAAGGTAAAGGACAAGGATATTCACCAAAAGTGAACTTCTCATCGGAATTGGATACTATGGAACTCAGTGATTTATCACAAGATTCTACACAAGAGTTTCCTCAAGAAATTTCAAGACAAAGATCCAAAACAACATATTATAAAAAGAACAAACCAGCCCAAAATTACCATCCAGCAAAAAACGAATCCGAAGAGCGGGACGCAAACATAGGAAAGGGATGGCGACCCGACAGAAGAGGAGGTAACTAATGTATGCATAACCGGAGACAAAAGCAATAATAATGATGTAATTAACCTATCCAAAGAGACTTTAACTCAAGATCCCACCACACAAAAACAAAAGTTTTAGATTTTAGAAAAACTGACTTTTCAAAAATGAAATTAGTCATAAATGAGTCCTTATCAGACTGGAACGGATTACATGGAGTCCAGGAGAAATGGGACTACTTAAAAGGTGCATTATTGAAGGCAACAGAGAATTGCATTAGACTTGTCAGTAAAAGCAAAAAAAGGAAGAGACCACTGTGGTACTCAGCAGAAGTGGCCCAAATCATTAAAAATAAAAAGCTAGCATTTTGTAATTATAAAAAAAACCAGAGCAATGAAGATAAGGAAATCTACAAGATTAGGCAGAAAGAGGCCAAGCAAGTTATAAGAACTTCTAAAGCTCAGGCAGAAGAAAAACTAGCTCAGTCTATGAAAAAAGGGGATAAGACATTCTTCAGATATATAAATGAAAAAAGGAAATTAAAACAAGGAATAACTAAATTAAAAACAAAGGACGGAAGGTATGTAGAAGAGAATAAAGGGCTAGCCGACTGCCTTAATGAATACTTCAGTTCAGTTTTTACAAAAGAAAAAGAAGGAGAAGGACCTCCACTAGAAAGGATGACTAATAAATCGTTTGATGCATGTGTCTTTACAGAGGAAGATGTTCTAAGTTTTCTGTCTAAAGTGAAGACAAATAAGTCACAGGGGCCTGATGAGATACACCCAAAATTATTAAAAGAGCTTAGTGGTGAGCTGGCAAAACCGTTAACAGATTTATTTAACCAATCATTAGTAGCAGGAGTCGTCCCGGAAGATTGGAAATTGGCAAATGTCGTGCCCATTCACAAGAAAGGTAGTAGGGAGGAATCGAGCAACTATAGACCAGTGAGTCTGACATCAATAGTAGGCAAATTAAGGGAAACCCTATTAAAGGATAGGATTGTGGAACATCTAAAATCCCATGGATTGCAAGATGAAAAACAACATGGGTTTACTTCAGGGAGATCATGTCAAACAAATCTTATAGATTTTTTTGACTGGGTGACTAAAATAATAGACGGTGGAGGTGCAGTAGACATCGCTTATCTAGATTTTAGTAAGGCTTTTGACACTGTCCCACATAGAAGACTTATCAATAAACTGCAGTCATTGAGCATGGATTCCCATATTGTTGAGTGGATTAGGCAGTGGCTGAGTGACAGACAACAGAGGGTTGTAGTCAATGGAGAACATTCAAAACAAGGTCATGTTACCAGTGGGATACCACAGGGATCTGTACTGGGACCAATTTTGTTTAATATCTTCATAAGTGATATTGCAAAAGGCCTCGATGGTAAGGTTTGTCTTTTTGCTGATGACACAAAGATATGTAACAGGGTTGATGTTCCTGGAGGGAAACACCAAATGGAAAAGGATTTAGGAAAACTAGAAGAATGGTCAGAACTCTGGCAACTGAAATTTAATGTGGATAAGTGCAAGATAATGCACCTGGGGCGTAAAAACCCAAGGGCAGAATATAGAATATTTGACACAGTCCTGACCTCAGTATCTGAGGAAAGGGATTTAGGAGTAATTATTTCAGAAGACTTAAAGGTGGGAAGACAATGTAATAGAGCAGCACGAAATGCCAGCAGAATGCTTGGATGTATAGGGAGAGGTATAAGCAGTAGAAAGAGTGAAGTGCTTATGCCGCTGTACAGAACACTGGTGAGACCTCACTTGGAGTATTGTGCGCAGTACTGGAGGCCATATCTCCAGAAGGATATAGATACTCTAGAGAGAGTTCAGAGAAGAGCTACTAAACTAGTACATGGATTGCAGGATAAAACTTACCAGGAAAGGTTAAAAGACCTTAATATGTATAGCTTGGAAGAAAGAAGAGACAGAGGGGATATGATAGAAACTTTTAAATACATAAAGGGAATCAACTCGGTAAAGGAGGAGAGCATATTTAAAAGAAGAAAAACTACCACAAGAGGACACAGTTTTAAATTAGAGGGGCAAAGGTTTAAAAGTAATATAAAGAAGTATTACTTTACTGAGAGAGTAGTGGATGCATGGAATAGCCTTCCTGCAGAAGTGGTAGCTGCAAATACAGTGAAGGAGTTTAAGCATGCATGGGATAGGCATAAGGCTATCCTTCATATAAGATAGGGCCAGGGACTATTCATAGGATTCAGATATATTGGGCAGACTAGATGGGCCAAATGGTTCTTATCTGCCGACACATTCTATGTTTCTATGTTTCTATCAATTGCATGTCCTAAAATTAGGTTTGAATTTTGTTCCATGTGTTAACTTTGATTTGTTTATGACGTTATTGGATATAAATAGGTTTATTAGACAACTGACAGTGGTTAGGCATTTTTTTGATATCCATTCCAGGGAATATCCTACCAATGTGTCAGATACTCCAGCCATACACAACCAATTCGTTGGTATGGAATTTCAGGAGCAATTATCTCTGACATGTCTGGGGGGAGAATGAACAAGCACTAAATCATCCAACTATGCAAAATTTTAAAACGCCTAACCCCCACTTCTATCCACTTATGTCCCGCACTCCAAATTTGGATGTGTTTCAAGAACTGGTCGAAAAGGAATTAAAACAGGTGCATGATACCCTAAAGGACGCCAGCATATCCCACAATATCTCCAAAAAACAGAAACAAGCTCTTAAAGAGCTATCAGATAACAAAAAAATAATTATAAAAATGGCAGATAAAGGGGGATCTGTTGTCGTCCTTGATAGAGAAACATATCATGACCAAGTGATGAATATTTTGGGAGATTTAGACATCTATATTAAACTCCCAGGTAATCCCATTGCAAAATATCAAATAAAATACAGACAAATTTTAGCAATAGGTTTAAACCACGCGTTCATAACACAAAAACAATATGATTACATGAATGTAGATTATCCAATCACCCCGATCATGCATGCAGTTCCCAAAACTCACAAAAATCTCAACCCACCACCCTTACGCCCTATAGTTAGTGGCATAGGGTCCTTAACAGAAAGACTTGGTAATTGGCTAGATTGTATTATCCAACCTATGGTCAAGAGGACACCGGGTTACATCAGGGACACATCAGAAATCCTCAGGTCATTTTACAACAAAAAATGGAAACCACAATATAGATGGCTTACGGTGGACGTAGTAGCGTTATATCCCTCAATCCCACATTCCATTGCATTAGAAGCTTTGGAGTATCATCTCCATAAGTACAGTGGATATGGGGATGATTTTATAGACTATGTCCTTGATGTAACCCGTTTCCTCATGTCACATAATTATTTCTCATTTGATAACATGTTTTTCCTTCAAACACAGGGAGTCTCAATGGGGGCCAAATACTCCCCAGCCCTAGCAAACTTAACTATGATCTATTGGGAGCAAAAATACATATATAGTGTTGATAATCCCTTTGCCTATAGCCTGAGCTGGTACGGCAGGTACATCGACGATTTGCTCATAATTTGGAGCGACAATGTACCTGCCGTACAACAGTTCATGGAGTATTTACAAAATAACCCTTACAATCTCAAATTTACATATAGTCAGGATTCTACTGAGATAAATTTTCTGGATTTAAAACTTACAGGTATTCCAGATAAAATTATCCAAACGGAAACATACAGAAAAGAGATTGCGGGTAATACTATCTTACGGGCAGACAGCCATCATTCATACCACACTATTAAATCCATTCCAGTGGGAGAATTTATAAGGGCTAGAAGAAACTGTAACACTATTGAAGCATTCAAAAAAGAATGTTGCATAATAGGGGAGCGCCTCCTGAAAAGAAAATATCCAGAATGGATGATTTCAAGAGGCCTTCAAATAGCAAAAAATAGAACTAGAGAATCCCTGGTGTTTAATAATAATAAAGGACATAACTTAAAAAATGCAAACACAAATAAATATCCCAATTATGTTATCACAAACAAAGATAAAGAACAACAAAAAAATACAAAGGAGGTCACAATGAAGGATAATAAAATTAAAACTAAAGCAATACAACCAACCTGTACTAACCTGTACTAACCTACAGCCGACAATACAATACAATCCAAGGCATAATTAAAAAATACCTTCCGATACTAAATGAAGATAACATACTAAATACGGTATTGAAGGAAGGCTGCAGGATAGTTTCAAAAAGACCTCCAACAATAGGTAACTCCCTGTCTCCTTCCATGTTTGTACGAGAAAACAGCTTACAAACTGACACATGGTTGACCTATAAAGGGTTTACACGCTGCGGTAGTCAGCGATGCCGCACATGTAATTATGTGCAAAATACCAAGACGTTTACAAATACAGATCATACACAAACTTATAATATCAAGTCCTACATTAACTGCAAAACAAGAGCAGTAGTCTATGTGATCAGATGTGAACAATGCGATAAAATGTATATAGGATGTACTATAAGAAAATTCAAAAACAGAATTTTGGAACATCTAAATTACATAGACAATCCCTCCTATACTAATATATCAAATGTGGCAAGACATTTTATCGAAAAACATAATCGTAGCCCCAAGTATTTTAAAACATATGCCATTGAACAGGTAAAAACTCCTATCAGAGGAGGGGACATCAAACATCAAGTTAATTTAAGAGAGGCCTTTTGGATATTTAAATTAGAAACTAGATATCCTAATGGTCTAAACATGAGAAAGGAAATCATGCACTTTTATTAGGGTCATTATTTACTTTGGCATATACATACCGATGCCTGTAGGCACAAGTGCATTGGTATGTATAGCCTACAACCAAGCCTAATACAATATTGAGTAGCAATATGCTTTATGTTAAATTTGAAATAAACGCATCTCAAATGTGAACAGGTACCTATCATATGCAGTAAACTAAAAGCAGAGTTTTTGTGATTTTTCGTTCCTTTTGTTTTATCTGCTTGCTATATATAAGTTTTTACCATGTTAGAAATATACTTGTATGTATAAAATTACATGTTTTTATAATAACATCATGCAAAAATCTCTGGAAGCTAGATACTCGATTGGAAAGAATCTGGTGCTACAGGTGATAAGTATCAGAGACAAATGTTGCGCAAAGGGATAGACACAACCCATTTTCTCCATTCCCTTCCCCCACTCCCCACATTTTGGGAAGTGGGAGTGACATTAGCGTTAATTACATACACCCAGTCTCTTACTTATACCTGCAGACATCAGACGCACACTACTGTTACGAATAAGAACTTTTTGAAACGCGTCAACAGCCCACACCAGAGAGAATGCGAGTCCTGTATTTGTCTATGCACAATTGTTTAATAAAGATGGAGAACTTGACACTTCAACAAGTGAGTGCTGGAGCCTGAAATTTTTAAGTTGTCACTTAGATGCCTGGTCATGTAGGTTGTGCTCAGGTTGAGAATGTTTATGCCTCACTTTAGGCTCGGATTGCACAGCGTGCAAACCACTTGTGTCTTGTCAGCACATTGTCTGAAGAACTGCCACGCCAGGGAACTCCTTGGAGATGGCTTTGGTGTGCTCTGTCCCTTACTGTGTTGGGCAGTAGCAGGCGTACTGTCTAGGGCGCGGCCGCTCCGCTTTTGCACCCTACTCCCTCTTCTGCTGTGTTGGTGGCTCTGTGCGACCACCGCCTCTTCCTCAGAACTACACAGGTCACTCGCTTGATTCCATGTGGGGTCGAAGACCTCATCGTCCTCCACATCATCTTCCACCCAGTCTCCACTCCTGCCCTCCTTGTCGGTCTGCACACTGCAGAAAACCACAGCAGTTGACACCTGTGTTTGTCATCATCCGAGACGTGCTGCAGTGGTCATCCCATTTACTCATCTTGAAACATAAGTGGTTGGGCATTGGTGCACTCAATCTCTTCCACTTCTGGGGCAGGGCTATGTGAATGGCCCTGGGAAACCCTGCTAGCAGAGTCATCACAAAGCAGAAGAGAGTGCTGTATGACTTGGGGCTCAGACTGCTTGGCTGATTTGCAAGGGGGTGAGGTGAAAGACTGATGGACATCGGCTACAGGTGCTAACTCTGATCTTTCAGCAGGAGACTGGGTGGGAGACAATATGAAGGAACTGGAGGCACTGTCAGCAACCAAATCTACTATCGCCTGAACTTGTTCTGGCCTCACCATTCGTAGAGCTGCTTTAGACCCGACCAAATAACGCTGAAGGTTCTGTCGCCTATTCGCACCTGAGAAAGGTGTTTCATTTGTGCGTTTTTAGCTGGCATAGATCGACCACGTCCTCTCCCTGCAACAGGAGCTCCACCAGCAGCACCACGACCGGGGCCACGTCCCTTATTTGACACTCTTCTCATTCTCGGCTAATTTAGTATTTTTCCCAAAATGTGTTTTTTTTTTTATAAGAGAAGATAACAGCAGTATATAACGCTGGTATTTCACACTGACAGATGCAGCAAGGGCTGTAAAATTTTGTATTTTGCCCAAAAAGGCTGTTTTTTAAAATCTAAAATATTATTGCAGTATTTCAAGCTTAAATTTCACACTGACAAATGCTGCATAGGTCCCAGATGGAGGGTATTGCTAAAAATGGGTGCTTTTTTAAACCCAGAAAATTATTGCTGTATTTGAAGCATGTATTTAACAATGACAAATGCAGCAAACACCACAAAATTAGGATTTTGCCCAAAATGTTATTTTTTTTTTATAACAGAATATGACAGCAGTATCTAACGCTTGTATTTCACACTGACAGATGCAGCAAGGGCTGTAAAATATAGTATTTTGCCCAAAAAGGGTGTTTTTTAAACCCAGAAAATCATTGCAGTGTTTCAAGCTTAAATTTCACACTGACAAATGCTACATAGGACCCAGATGGAGGCTATTGCCAAAAATGTGTGTGTTTTTTTTTTTTTTTTTTTTTTAAACCCAGAAAATTATTGCAGTATATCAAGCTTGTATTTAGCAATGATAGTTGCAGCAAACGCCGCAAAATTAGGTGTTTGTCCAAAATGGGTGTTTTTTTTAAATAACAGAATATGACAGCAGTATCTAATGCTTGTATTTCACACTGACAGAAGCAGCAAGGGCTGTAAAATGTAGTATTTTGCCCAAAATGGGTGTTTTTTTTTTAATAACAGATTATGACAGCAGTATCTAACGCTTGCATTTGACACTGACAGATGCAGCAAGGGCTGTAAAATTTAATATTTTGCCCAAAAAGGGTGTTTTTTAAAACCCAGCAAATTTTTGCAGTATTTCAAGGATAAATTTTACACTAATAAATGCTGCATAGGCCCCAGATGGAGGGTATTGCCAAAAATGGGTGCTTATTTTAAACCCAGAAAATTATTGCAGTATTTCAAGGGTGTATTTAACAATGACAGATTCAGCAAACACCGCAAAATAAGAATTTTGCCCAAAATAAGTTTTTTTTTTAAATAACATAATATGACAGCAGTATCTAATGCTTGTATTTCACACTGATAAATGCAGCAAGGGCTGTAAAATGTAGTATTTTGCCCAAAAAGGCTGTTTTTTAAATCCCCAAAAGTTATTGCAGTATTTCAAGCTTAAATTTCACACTGACAAATGCTGCATAGGCCCCAGATGGAGTGTATTGCCAAAAATGGGCTCTTTTTAAAACCCAGAAAATGAGTGCAGTATTTAAAGCTTATATTTAACAATGACAAATGCTGCACAAGCCTCAGAAGTAGGGTCTTGCAAAAAATGGGTGATTTTTTTATTTTATTTTTAACCCAGAATATTATTGCAGTATTTCAAGCTTCTATTTAAAGATTCTAGTGAACAAGCACTTCAGATTTAAAATTCTGTCCTATTATATCTGTGATGGCTTCTAAGGGCACAGAAGCTAAATGCTTGTTGATTGGCTGCTCTGCAGCCTTTCAAAAAGCGCCATTAAATCGCCGAACAAACCCAAACTTTTACTGAAAAGATCGGGTTCGGGTCTGGGGTCCAAAAATCCTAAAGTTCTGTACGAACCCGAACTTTACATTTTGGGTTCGCTCAACCCTAGACCCCATGGCTGTGCCCCTATACACCCTAAGAGTTAGAGGATGTGGATAGCTGTGCTCCTACGCTTGCTGGAAGCTGTCTAGTCCAACTGCAAAGACCCAAGTCTGGATGGAAGCAAATAGTTCATGGAGATGAACTCAACGTCTGTGCATTAGGGGTACACTTGTTCACATGGCAACGGCAAGTACAGTGCCAGGCGCTCTCACAGGCTGGTGTGTGAATCTGACACATGGACTGGTGACAATCGGAGGAGAAGACATACAAGCTAAATCAAACTAATATTTCTATGGACATTGTTCAGAGGGACTTGGGTGACTGGGAAGCAATGGTTTCACCAATGTTTAAGAAAACACCACCACTTACAATTGAATTGGACCTATTATTTAAGAGGGATGATAGGAGAGTTATAGAATTAGAGAAATTAGTCAAAGAAAATATTGCCAACGCTAAAAAGATAACAGAAGAATTTCAGGAGCCCTGGTGGAGCATTTCATCTAATACCTATACTCAGCCTTTACTATGAACACTGTTTACAATATTCATGTTAATATGTCATTTGAGTGTTTTGTTTTCAATCAGTTCAGATCTTAAACTATTCACGTGGGGGAGTATTGGTATATGATATATTTTTATATATGTATTACTAATGATATTCACATATGGCCATTACATTGATCTAACATTGGAGTACATTTAAAGAGGACCTTTCACCTGCAAAAACATTGTGAACTAAGTATCACGACATATACAGTGGTGCCCAGGGATCTCACTGTACTTACTATTATCCCTGGGCGCCGCTCCGTAAGTTCAGTGAGATCCCGAGCGCCGCTGTATATGTCATGATACTTAGTTCACAATGTTTTTTCCGGGTTAAAGGTCCTCTTCAATCAGGCATTAATCAGTTACTATCAGAAGCTTTTTACAACTCCTAGGTGATGGCTAGAGGTTAGAGTGGAAAGATAAAGATCCTTTTGTTTAAATCAAATGCAAGAATGTAGACCTCATGATTTTCTAGGCCAGTGGAGGATCCCTGACTGTTAGAACAATGGATAACGTTTTCTGTCTATTAGGAAAAAACTAAATCCTCCAGCACGGTCGTCCGCTGTTAAAATCCAAGTTTTATTCGGTATACATTAAAAGTACAGGAACACGAGCCATAAAAGGTTGAAGCGTTTCACGTTTTGACATCAAGTTTGGTTATAACCTCTGATGTATTTACTGTTTATAGTAAAAGTGACCTAGGTTTACTCAGAAGCGCCCGAAAAAGAATTTTCCCTCAGCATTTTTAGTAATACAACTGACACCACTAAAACAGTATTAGATAATCAACCTATCAGAATATCAGTTTAGTTTTAAAACAACCAATAGATGCATGTTTAGGTCTAAAATTATGTATTAGCCAATTAGATGTCCTCCACGTGTTAGTCAAAGGGTAAAATGTTTTAAAAAGGGAGGGTGAAGAAAAGTTAGAGTAATGAACTGAGATGAATGGGCTGAAATGAATGAACTAAGAGGCATGAACTGAGGTAACATCATTTTGGGTATAAGTAGGTTCATTCATAATAAAAGCTGAAAACCTTTCTGTATCTGGGCCTCATAATTGGAATAAAATTTCATCTCTGAAAAAAAGATTGAGGATTGCGGTCATCATCATTTATCATTTTTCTTCATCACCCATCTTAACAACAGTTACCACAAAGCTCAAGGAAATTCGACTTTGGGACAAATATATCCTGAAATTTGGATTGAATTCCACTTCATCAACTTCGATCTGATCATCTCTCATCAGTAAAAAAAAAATCTCAGGAAACCCTTTAATTATCAAAAGCTTGCTGCTTTTCCTCAGCTTGGCACGGCAAGTGAAAAAACGGTTCCATCATGTTGAGCAAACTGAACTGGCTGCTGTTGCTGCATCTTTTGCTGTTTGTGGCAGCAGGAGGTAAATGACTAAGAGAGGCTGGAGAGGAACCTCCCTTTCAGACACACTCGTGGCAGATGTCTACTTGTCGAAAGCCGCTGCAAGCTGTGTACACAGTGTTTCCTGGTAATAACAGAATTCGGTCTCCTTTTCGGAAGGGAGGAAGACATTTCCCCTTTTTTCTTAGATTGCAATGGTCTAAAAACATGGCAATGCAATAATCATCAGACTACTTGATGTCAGTGATACGTCAGTCAAGCAAGCGGGCATACAGGTCACCATTCTGACCAGTGTGCCTGTGGAGCCAGTTCTTTCAGGCTACACTCCCCACTGAGATGATTGGGTGTTGTGGCCAGTGCCAAAGTCATCATTATCTTCTTACTCTTCCACATCTGACTTCTCCATCTCTTCCAGTGACAGCTCCTCATCCTCCTCCTCGTCCTGCATGGAGTTTATCTTAGTGGGTCCTCAACACAGCAGACAGCAAAATGTGTGAGCTGTTCCTTTGCAATCATCCCCTGCTGAATGAGCATCAGCATATGTTCTAAGATAAATAAGAGAGGTATGAAATTATTAATGCTCCCATCTGACAAACTTTGTAGCCTCTTCAACAGGCTTCAGCACCCAACAGGAATCCCGGATGAGCTGCCACTCCCTGAATTTCGAACCAAAACATGCTCCCAGCTGAGGAGGTATGGTGCCTGACAAAATTGTTCATGGCTTTCTGCTACTTGTATAGACACTGTAGCATGTACAATGTTGAATTCCAGAGGGTTGGAACATTGCAGATTAGGCGTTGTAGTGACAGACTGTTTTGTTCCTGCAAGTTGAGGAGAACATTTCTCCATGCAGGCAGCATGTGTTATTTCTAGTGTTGAGTGAGCACGCTCGGCCGAATACAATTTTGTATCGAGCATCAATATGCTCGGCACATGGCGGTACTTAGCAGAGTACCGCATGTGCTCAAACTCAATGCTCGAGTCTCCTCCCCACATGTTTTGCGGCTGCTAAGCTGCCAATAAACATGCAGGTAAGTACTGCCCTGAGTGTAATGCCAGTAGCCATGTTGGCTACTGGCATTACAGTGATTTGCTGGCCGGAACGCATCATCGGGTGCTATATAGCACCCGATGACACGTATAAGGCTCATTCTAAGTCAGGGAGAGCTGAGCATAGGAAGGGACAGAGAGTGTAGGGAATGCAATTGAATTTCATTTTTCAGCAAAAACATTTCATAGACTCAAAAGTCCTTGTAAGGACTATTGTGTGTGACAGCAGCAATATATGTTTGTAGCGCAACCTGCACTAAATTGCTCAGTGTTAGAGAGAGCTATGCATTGGAAGGGACATACAGTGTAGGGAGTGTAATAGAAAGATTTTTATACAAAACACATAATATATAATATATAATTTTTGTGCATCCTGCACTAAATACTGTGTAATAGGCCTCTGCGGACAGTTAAATTATTCGCGCCACATCTTCTGTTTAAAGTGTGTGCATCCCTAAAATATCAGTGACATCCAGTACACTTTTACCATAGATGGTGTCCACTGCAGACAGTAAAATTAGCTGTGCCACATCTCCTGTTTAAATTGTGCGCATCCCTAAAATATCTGTGACATCCAATGCAGTTTTTCCGTAGACTTTGTCCACTGCGGACAGTTAAATTATCCACGCCACATCTCCTGTTTAAAGTGTGCACATCCCTAAAATATCCGTGACATCTAGTACACTTTGTGGCAGGCGCAGCACTATGAAGTGCCTTTTGCGCTGTGGCATTAGAAGAATTTTTATATCTGACTTTTAGTCTAACCAGACTGTCTGTCTATTACTCTTGAATTCCTCTAGCGCTGTTCTATGGAAACAGTAGGTTTAAAGAGCACACCAAATGCTTGAAATAACTTCTATATTAACTTCAACTTTTCTTCATATATAACACTGCCGCCTCCGCAGCAGATAGTCCACGTACATAACACGTGTTGAAAAGATATCACAAAATGGCGGTATGCATAAGATGTTGGTTCAACTGCTCAATCTGCTCAATGGTGGATATATTTCTATCTTGAGTATCTGTACTTTAGCACTTTTATGATCTCTCTGAGAGATATATCTGAGGCCTAACCAATGGCGTAGCGTAGGTTGCCAGCACCCGGGGCAAGCCAAGTATTGCGCCCCCAGCCTGTGACCACGCCCCATTTTACAAATAATGCAGTAGATGTCATCTGCAGTCCTATGTAACACCACAGATAACACAGGGATAACTCTGAGTTCAGATAATGTAGTAGATAGGTGTGAGGCCCCAGAATTCAGGACACACACAGTATGACCTGAAGTCTGGGGCCAGGCGTCGGCAGTGTGGACCAAATTCTATATCCACCCCCCCCCCCAAACAGATATTTGTATGGACATAACATACATTGCTACAAAAATACAGGAGAAGACTGCACCATACATCTTACATCCAGTGACCTCTCCTGTGATTTAGACTCTTTCCTCAGCATCTTCATTTGGAGATAGGACCGCCATGACACCTTCTTTCAGCCGCGTCTCGTCTCTGTAGAGTTTCACAGAAAATGTTTGGGATTTCTCACTTTACTATCATCCTCAGATAATAGACCTCCCCTCCCCCGTAGTGCCCATAACTATAATGCCCTCTGTATAATTATAATATATACTGGCCCCTCTATATTATTATTTCCTACTCTGTATTAATATTAAAATGGCCCCCTCTGTAGTATTATAGTAATAATTATGCCCCCCCCCCCTTCAGCATACAGTCCCATGTAAGATACAACCTTCCCTCTGCCTTCAGCCCCTCCAGCATACAGTCCCATGTAAGACACATCACTCTCCTGCCTTCAGCCCCTTCAACATACAGTCCTATGTAAATAATATCACACTCCCTCTCTTTGCCATCTGCCTTCAGCCCCTCCAGCATACGGTCCCATGTAAGATACATCACACCCCTGCCTTCCAGCCCTTCTTGCACAGTCCCATGTTAGGCTACTTTCACACTTGCATTTGGGGCTCTGCTTGTGGGTTCCGTTTGAAGGCTCTCACAAGCGGCCCGATCGCATCCGTACTGCCCTAATGCATTCTGAGTGGATGCAGATCCGCTCAGAATGCATCAGTCTGGCACCGTTTGTCCTCCGCTCCGCTCAGCAGGCGGACACCCGGGTGTCCGCCTGGCCGTGCGGAGGCAAACGGATCCGTCCAGACTTACAATGTAATTAAATGGGGACGGATCCGTTTGAATTTGACACTATATGGCTCAATTTTCAAACGGATCCGTCCCCCATTGACTTACAATGTTAAGTCTGGACGGATCCGTCTGTATCTACTTTCACACTTCACAATTTTTTCTACAATATAATGCAGACAGATCCGTTCTGAACAGATCCCATCGTCTGCATTATAGGAGCGGATCCGTCTGTGCAGACACCAGACGGATCCGCTCTGAACGCAAGTGTGAAAGTAGCCCAAAATGCATCACTCCCCCTGCCTTCAGCCCCTCCAGCATACAGTCCTATGTAAAATACATCACTCTCCCTGCCTTCAGCCCCTCCAGCATACAGTCCCATGTAAAATAATATCACCCCCCCGCCTTCAGCCTCTCCAGCATACAGTCCCATGTAAATAATATCCCCCCTACCTTCTCTTCAGACCCCACTAACATACAGTCTCCAATACAAAGAGGATTCCTTCTCCCTTCAGCCCCTGCAAAAAGCCCCCCAAGTAAAAATAACAGTCACTATTCTCCACCACATACAGTGGAGGAAATAATTATTTGACCCCTCACTGATTTTGTAAGTTTGTCCAATGACAAAGAAATGAAAAGTCTCAGAACAGTATCATTTCAATGGTAGGTTTATTGTAACAGTGGCAGATAGCACATCAAAAGGAAAATCGAAAAAATAACTTTAAATAAAAGATAGCAACTGATTTGCATTTCATTGAGTGAAATAAGTATTTGAACCCTCTAACAAAAAAAGACTTAATACTTGGTGGAAAAACCCTTGTTTGCAAGCACAGAGGTCAAACGTTTCTTGTAATTGATGACCAAGTTTGCGCACATTTTAGGAGGAATGTTGGTCCACTCCTCTTTGCAGATCATCTCTAAATCCCTAAGGTTTCGAGGCTGTCTCTGTGCAACTCTGAGCTTGAGCTCCCTCCATAGGTTTTCGATTGGATTAAGGTCCGGAGACTGACTAGGCCACTCCATGACCTTAATGTGCTTCTTCTTGAGCCACTCCTTTGTTGCCTTTGCTGTATGTTTTGGGTCATTGTCGTGCTGGAACACCCATCCACGACCCATTTTCAGTTTCCTGGCAGAGGGAAGGAGGTTGTCGCTCAGGATTTCACGATACATGGCTCCGTCCATTTTCCCATTTATGCGAATAAGTTGTCCTGTGCCCTTAGCAGAAAAACACCCCCAAAGCAAAATGTTTCCACCCCCATGCTTGACGGTGGGGACGGTGTTTTGGGGGTCATAGGCAGCATTTTTCTTCCTCCAAACACAGCGAGTTGAGTTAATACCAAAGAGCTCTATTTTGGTCTCATCAGACCACAGCACCTTCTCCCAGTCACTCTCTGAATCATTCAGGTGTTCATTGGCAAACTTCAGACGGGCCTGCACATGTGCCTTCCTGAGCAGGGGGACCTTGCGAGCCCTGCAGGATTTTAATCCATTGCGGTGTAATGTGTTTCCAATGGTTTTCTTGGTGACTGTGGTCCCTGCTAATTTGAGGTCATTAACTAACTCCTCCCGTGTAGTTCTAGGATGCTTTTTCACCTTTCTCAGAACCATTGACACCCCACGAGGTGAGATCTTGCGTGGAGCCCCAGAGCGAGGTCGATTGATGGTCATTTTGTGCTCCTTCCATTTTCGAACAATCGCACCAACAGTTGTCACCTTCTCTCCCAGCTTCTTGCTAATGGTTTTGTAGCCCATTCCAGCCTTGTGCAGGTCTACAATTTTGTCTCTGACATCCTTGGACAGCTCTTTGGTCTTTCCCATGTTGGAGAGTTTGGAGTCTGCTTGATTGATTGATTCTGTGGACAGGTGTCTTTTATACAGGTGACTAGTTAAGACAGGTGTCCTTAATGAGGGTGACTAATTGAGTAGAAGTGTCTAACCACTCTGTGGGAGCCAGAACTCTTAATGGTTGGTAGGGGTTCAAATACTTATTTCACTCAATGAAATGCAAATCAGTTGCTATCTTTTATTTAAAGTTATTTTTTCGATTTTCCTTTTGATGTGCTATCTGCCACTGTTACAATAAACCTACCATTGAAATGATACTGTTCTGAGACTTTTCATTTCTTTGTCATTGGACAAACTTACAAAATCAGTGAGGGGTCAAATAATTATTTCCGCCACTGTACTTACCTTCACACTCTGCTCCTGCTCTATAGAATCTCCCGCACATTGTTAGGCCACGCCCCCTGGATGACGAGACTCCGCCTCTTCCCTTGACATCATACCTCCCAGGATCAACTACATTCTCTTACACTACGCTTGCTCTACTGCCTCATAGGCTTCAGGCCACTAGCCTGAAACCTATGAGGAAGAACAGAGGGGACGGGAGCCATAGGCTCCCATGACCCTCATTGAAGTCTTTGCCGCCTGGTGCCCCCTGCAATTTTGCGCCCGGGGCAACGCCCCCCCCCCCCTCCCCACGCTATGCCCCTGGGCCTAACTAATCGTTCTACTTGCTGAATTTGGTTGCAATTTGCAGTATGCAGTTAGCAGTAACTATTTACAGATTGGTTGAGTATGATCTGGTATGGTTGTATGCAATTTGGATTGCAATATGGAATTTGAATGGTTGCAAATGGTGAAACTGTAAGTAAACACACATATAACTGAATAAAGAAATGTATTCCAGCTCACCATACAATTCCCTCTGCACGGAACAGATCGGACAAGTCCTTATCGTATACACAGAAGAAAAAGTTCCAGCATCCAGGATAAAATGTTGCCAACTTCTTTATTAAACTTCAGTTACAATCCAGTTAAACAGACATCATCTCCCTCCACCTCTCGGTTAACACGTTTCGAACCAGCCTGGTTCTTACTCATAACCTGAGGTGTTGCTTGGCTTTCAGGGTAAAATAGCCCAAAAATCGTCCAATAGAACATGAAGAAGGAGGGGATGGTGAGTTTGAGCTTTACTGGTTCTGTAGCCACTTGTAATTTCTTGCATATTTCATTATCAATTAAGGTGACGTCACTCTGGGCTTCCAGTAGCGCATAGGCGTATACCTTCTTTTTCCTTCTTTTAGGATTTAAAATGCAAACTGGTACAACCATTAATGTGCCATTGCTTTTTCCTTCCCTTACTCTGCAGGAGAATACCAATACTTTCCTTCCTTCCTCAGTATCTTTAGGTATTGAGGATTTATCTATCTACATGTAGCGGTGCAGGATGACGTCAATTGCAAATGCTACATGTGGCCTTTTTCTTACACTCCTTAGTAACATGGTCTTTTCTTAGACAACCGAAATACAGTTGGTTCTCAAGTACAAACCTTTTCTTTTCATCTAGGGACTTCTCCTTCAATTGTTGGCACTTGTGTATGGTGTGGTTCTCTCTACAGAACATACACTTGAATGTAGTCTGAATATTTGTTGGAAACTTTAAACTTTCTCTCATAGGTACCTTTAGCTGCTACGTTGGTTGCAAATCTAGTTGCTCTTGCACGGCTTATCTCTCTTGCTGACCTTTCTTCTAAGGATTTTAAGACATAAGATGATATTACTGGATTACATGCTATCCGTGCTTCCTTATTGAAGAAACTCTTTAAAACTTGGGAAGTTCTTGTCTAGATCTAACTGTTCAGTCACATAGCGATTCCATCTAGAAGCCACTTCTTCAAGGATGTAGCTTGGCTAGCATCCCGTGGTTTTCTAGATAGTCGTTCAGTACTTCTAGTCTTTGAACATGTGGGATGGCATTGCTGCATGCTTGCAGAAAGTCACCATACTTTTGGAGTCTGAAAAGTAGAAGTCTGCCTCTTCACTTAGTACAGATTTGAACCTATGACTACTCTGGTTCATATCCTCTTTGTGTACTCTGAGTCTGGCTTCTATGATCTTAACTTCTTTCTGTATTTCCAGATTTTTCATCTGTTGTGGCTGTGCTTCCATTTCAGCTTCTATTTGACGGTGCTGTGCTTCCATTTGACAGTGCTGTGCCTCAATGGCAGCTTCCATCCACTTGAGATTGCCCACCTAAGGACCTAGTATAGTCTCTCATAGTGACTGCACCTCTCTCTATAGTCTCTCATAGTGACTGCATCTCTTTAGTGACTGCAGTACATGTGTCCATGTTCCTTACAATGTCCTGGAAAGGTGTCATAAATAACTGCAGGTTGACATATGCTGCCATAATCTCTGATTCAGATTCTCCTACTGTCTCTACCATATCACTCAAGTTCCTTTTTATACTTTCTTGTTTTAGCTTTCAACGAATGCCTCTAATGTATAATTTCCACCTATCATACATTTGGGCGAACCTTTTCTCTTTTAATGTTGCTTCTTGCTCCAGATTTTCAAGCATCTTTGGGGTTGGTTTTCTGGCATGTGATGAACGTCTTAGTTCATTTGTTTGGACTAGATTTGTTTGAGGCAAGACTAATGCTACATCAGACTCTTCTAATTCACACAGGTTATTTTGCTTTTCTCCTTCTACTCTATCTATCTTTGTATCCTCTTATAGCGGCATGGTAATACTAGGCTCTGATATTTTACTTTAAATGCTATAACAATCAATACAAATATTAAAGGAACTTTCAATTTAAATGCAATTTTGATAAATGCAGAAATAAATGACTTCACTTTAAATGCAATAGAGCCTGTGTATTACAAACTGTACTTTGTCTTTATTCCTGAACACAAAAATGTATTTTTATGCCACAACCTATGTGCAATGATAAGTAATAAAAGGAAAGCTCTGACCTTATTCTGAAGAGCAGGAACAAATGTCAGTCTTAAAGCAAACGTGTCTTTTCTTGATGATGCTCTGCGCTGATTTGCGATGCTCTGTGCAGACTTGCGATGCGCTGGCTTGGATACGCTGCAGCAGAGTTTCGGCCTAGTGGTGGGAAACTAGCTGGCTGCAGTATGTTGTCTATCGGTGGATAGCGGTGTGGGCACTCTAGCTCTGGATTTTGGCCTCCCACCATGCGTCTTTCTCTCTCTAGGGATTGCAGGACGGTTGGCGCTCTTCTGACTATTTTGCCTTTGCCGTTTTGCCACTTTTAGAGTTGGCTGTAGATTGACTAATGCATACGTTCTATGACCTCTATGGTAGCGCTGCTGAGGTGTCTTTGGTTGCACACTCAGGGAACAGTTACCATGAGGCAGTATATGCTGGCGCTTCGCTGCTCTAATGCGCAATTTTCTGTGCAAGTTGAGGAGCGCTATCGATTCGCCCTCTGAGGGTAATAGTTCCACTGTGGCAGGCGCAGCACTATGAAGTGCCTTTTGTGCTGTGGCATTAGAAGTATTTTGATATCTCTAACTTTTAGTCTAACCAAACTGTCTATTACTCTGTAATTCCTCTAGCGCAGTTCTATAGAAACAGTAGGTTTAAAGAGCACACCGAATGCTTGAAATAACTTCTTTAATAACTTCAAATTTTCTTCATATATATATAACACTGCCGCCTTCGCAGCAGATAGTCCATGTACATAACACACATTGAAAAGATATCACAAAATGGCGGTATGCATAAGATGGTGGTTCAACTGTTCAATCTTGTCATTCAACATAAAATGGTGGATACATTTCTCTCTTGAGTATCTGTATTCACTTTAAGTTATTTAAGCACTTTATGATATTTCTATGATCTCTCTGAGAGGTATATCTGAGGTCTAACTAATAGTTTTACTTGCTGAATTTGGTCGCAGTAACTATTTGCAGATTGGTTGAGTATGATCTGGTATAGTTGTATGCAATTTAAATTGCAATAAGGAATTTGAACGGTTGCAATTGGTGGAACTGTAAGTAAACACATATAACTGGTTCAGTATACAGTTCTGGTCACTATATATTAACAGTAGAAAAATTATATAACTGTTTTAAATAGCTATTTTGGCCTCTCGGCTTCCATAAAACACAGCTCTTAGTAGAATGAATGTCTGCTTAGCTTCTCTACTCTGGTGTAATGATTCTAGCAGCTCCTTCTAGGGAAATTCCCCACACAGGCTGTGTGAGAGTCTGGCTGTAATTGCTTAAAACTGCTAATAGCTGTTAATAGTTTAACTCTTTGCTTTCTATTGTTTCTCCTGTGTCATTGAGCCCATCTCACATCAATATAATGAATCTTAAAGGCATACTATCCTCTCTGCTTCTGTGAAACACAACATACAACAGCTATATGACATCAGAACATAAAGTCACTGCAAAAAACTCTGCCCCTGTCTCCAACATACAAACATAGTTACTGCATCAAGGTCACTGGCAGGCTTAGCTGTATAAACACACAATCCATACTAGCAACCTAGAACAGGTCTTAGCTGGCCAGCTACACACTTTTTCCGTAGACTGTTTCCGCTGCGTGCAGTTAAATTATCCGCACCACATCTCCTGTTTAAAGTGTGCGCATCCCTAAAATATCAGTGACATCCAGTGCATTTTCTCCATAGACTGTGTCCACTGTGGACAGTTTAATTATCCGCACAACATCTCCTTTTTAAAGTGTGCACATCCCTAAAATATCAGTGACATCCAGTGCACTTTTACCGGAGATGGTGTCCCCTGTGGACAGTTGAAATATCCACGCCACATCTCCTGTTTAAATTGTGCACATCCCTAAAATATCAGTTACATCCAGTAAACCTTTTCGTAGACTGGTTCCGCTGCGTACAGTTAAATTATCCGCACCACATCTCCTGTTTAAAGTGTGCGCATCCCTAAAATAAGTTGCATCCAATGCTCTTTTGCCATAGACTGTGTCCCCTGTGGACAGAAAAATTATCTGCACCACATCTCCTTTGTAAAGTGTGCGCATCCCTAAAATATCAGTGACATCCAGTGCACTTTTTCCTTAGATGGTGTCCCCTGTGGACAGTTAAATTACCCGCTCAGCCAGTGCACTTTTTCCATAGACGTGTCCTCTGCGAACAGTTAAATTATCTGCACCACATCTCCTTTTTAAAATGTGTGCATCCCTAAAAAAATCTGTGCCATCCAGTGCACTTTTTTCGTAGACTGTGTCCCCTGTGGACAGTTGAAATATCCACGCCACATCTCCTGTTTAAATTGTGCACATCCCTAAAATATCTGTGACATCCAGTACACTTATTCCGTAGACGGTGTCCGCTGCAGACAGTTACATTTTCCACACCACATTTCCTGTTTAAAGTGTGCGCATCCCTAAAATATCAGTGACATCCAGCTCACTTTTTCCGTAGACGGTGTCCTCTGCGTACAGTTAAATTATCCGAACCACATCTGGAGTTCAAAGTGTGTGCATCCCTAACATATCATTGACATCCAGTGCACTTTTTCCATAGACTGTGTGCCCTGTGGACAGTTAAATTTTCTGCACCACATCTCCTGTGTAAAGTGTGTGCATCCCTAAAATATCAGTGACATCCGGAGCACTTTTTCCTTAGATGGTGTCCCCTGCGGACAGTTAAATTATCTACAACACATCTCCTTTTTAAACAATGCGCATCCCTAAAATATCAGTCAAATCCAGTGCACTTTTTCGGTAGACCTTGTCCCCTGCGAACAGTTACATTATCAACAACACATCTGCTATTTAAACAACGCACATCCCTAAAATATCAGTGACATCCAGTCCACTTTTTCCGTAGACGGTGTCAGCTGCGGACAGTTAAATTATCCATGCCACAGCTCCTGTGTAAAGTGTGCGCATCCCTAAAATATCAGTGACATCCACTGCACTTTTTTCTTAGATGGTGTCCCCTGCGGACAGTTAAATTATCTGCGCAGCATCTCAGGTTTAACGTGTCCGCATCCCTGAAATATCAGTGACATCCAGTGCACTTTTTCCATGGAAGGTGTTCGCTGCGGACAGTTACATTATCCACGCCACATCTCCTGTTTAAAGTGTGTGCATCCCTAAAATATCAGTGACATCCAGTACTCTTTTGCCATAGACAGTGTCCACTGCGGACAGAAAAATTATCTGCGCCATATCTCCTGTTTAAAGTGTTTGCATCCCTAAAGTTTCAATGACATCCAGTGCACTTTTTCCGTAGACATGTCCACTGCGGACAGTTAAATTATCCGCACCACATCTCCTGTTCAAAGTGTGCACATCCCTAAAATATCAGTTATATCCAGTACGCTTTTTCCGTAGACGGTGTCCACTGCGTACAGTTAAATTATCCGCGCCACATCTTCTGTTTAAAGTGTGTGCATTCCTAAAATGTCTGTGATATCCAATGCACTTTTTCAGTAGACGGTATGCCCTGCGCACAGTAAACTTATCTGTGCCATATCTCCTGTTTAAAGTGTGCGCATCCCTAAAATATCAGTGACATCAAGTACACTTACTCCATAGACGGTATCCACTGCATACAGTTAAATTATTCACGCCACATCTCCTGTTTAAACTGTGCGCATCCCTAAAATATCATTGACATCTAGTGCACTTTTTCCACAGACGGTGTCCATTTTGGACAGTTAAATTATCTACACCACTTCTCCTGTATAAAGTGTGCGCATCCCTAAAATATCAGTGACATCCAGTGCACTTTTTCCGTAGACGGTGTTCCTGGCAGAAAGTTAAATTAACCACGCCACATCTCCTTTTTAAAATGTGCGCATCCTTAAAATATCAGCGACATCCAGTACACTTTTTCCGTAGACGGTGTCCACTGGGTACAGTTAAATAAACCACACCACATCTCCTTTTTAAAGTGTGCACATCCCTAAAATATCAGTGACATCCAGTGCACTTTTTCCATAGATGGTGTCTGCTGCGGACACTTAAATTATCCGCGCCACATCTCCTGTTTAAAGTGTTCGCATCCCTAAAATATCAGTGACATCCATTGCTCTTTTGCCATAGACGGTGTCATCTGCAGAGAGTTAAATTAACCACACCACATCTCCTGTTTAAAGTGTGCACATCCCTAAAATATCAGTGGCATCCAGTGCAGTTTTTCCATAGACTATGTACACTGTAGTGATGAGCGGCAGGGGCAATATTCGAATTTGCGATATTTCGCGAATATTTGGGCGAATATTCGCGAATTCATGATCTCCAGGCATTATCTTCTTGATTGCAAAAATTTGCATAAAAATTTGCATGAACTGGTATTTTCACAAAAATCGAATATTCGCAATTACGAATATATTTTGCGATATTCAAAATATTCGCAAATTCTCAAAGTGCCGATATTCGCAATTAAAATTCGCAATTCGAATATTCGTGATCAACACTAGTCCACTGCGGACAGTTAAATATTCTGTGCCTCATTTCCTGTTTAAATATCAGTGACATCCAGTGCATCCAGTGCATTTCCTTAGACGGTGTCCACTGCGTGCACTTAAATTATTGGCGCCACATCTCCTTTTCAAAGTGTGTGCATCCCTAAAATATCAGTGACATCCAATACACTATTTACATAGACGGTGTCCGCTTCGGACAGTTAAGGGCTCTTTCACACTTGCGTTCTTTTCTTCCGGCATAGAGTTCCGTCGTCAGGGCTCTATGCCGGAAGAATCCTGATCAGGATTATCCTAATGCATTCTGAATGGATAGAAATCGTTCAGGATGCATCAGGATGTCTTCAGTTCCGGAACGGAACGTTTTTTGGCCGGAGAAAATACCGCAGCATGCTGCGCTTTTTGCTCCGGCCAAAAATCCTGAACACTTGCCGCAAGGCCGGATCCGGAATTAATGCCAATTGAAAGGCATTGATCCGGATCCGGCCTTAAGCTAAACGTCGTTTTGGCGCATTGCCGGATACGACGTTTAGCTTTTTCTGAATGGTTACCATGGCTGCCGGGACGCTAAAGTCCTGGCAGCCATGGTAAAGTGTAGTGGGGAGCGGGGGAGCAGCATACTTACCGTCAGTGCGGCTCCCGGGGCGCTCCAGAGTGACGTCAGGGCGCCCCAGGCGCATGGATGACGTGATCGCATGGCAGGTCATCCATGCGCCTGGGGCGCTCTGACGTCATTCTGGAGCGCCCCGGGAGCTGCGCGGACTGTAAGTATGTCGCTCCCCCGCTCCCCGCTCCCACTATGTCAACCAGGACTTTAATAGCATCCTGGCTGCCATAGTAACACTGAAAGCATTTTGAAGACGCTTTCAGTACACTAGCGTTTTTCCGGATCCGGCGTGTACCTCCGGCAAGTGGAGTACACGCCGGATCCGGACAACGCAAGTGTGAAAGAGGCCTTAGTTATCTGTGTCAAATCTCCTGTTTAAAGTGTGTGCATCCCTAAAATATTAGTGACATCCAGTATTTTTATTTTCCATAGACAGTGTTTGCTGTGAATTTTTATTTTTTTACCCTTTTCCAGCTCTGCGTCACTTTTTCTGCGTGCGTGCTGTGATCGCCAAGTGGTTTTCAGTGAGTACCTGCCTGATCAGCACCTGCAGATTATTTGATTATTTGTGCAGGTTTTTTTGCCCATTTTTTTTTTATTTTTTTTTTGGGGGGGGGGAGGGGGGGGTTAAAAGGAACTGGTATTTAGGGCTTTATATAAATTTATATAGAGTTCTATATTTCTATATATAGAGATATAAGTTACATTTTTCAGCCAGTGTAGTAAAGTTTTATATTACACGCACACGCAATCTTTTTTTGTGTGTGAAAAAATAACTGCGATTACTGGTTACTAGGGATGAGCGAACCCGAACTGTATAGTTCGGGTTCGTACCGAATTTTGGGGTGTCCGTGACACGGACCCGAACCCGGACATTTTCGTAAAAGTCCGGGTTCGGGTTCGGTGTTCGTCGCTTTCTTCGCGCTTTTGTGACGCTTTCTTGGCGCTTTTTGAAAGGCTGCAAAGCAGCCAATCAACAAGCGTCATACTACTTGCCCCAAGAGGCCATCACAGCCATGCCTACTATTGGCATGGCTGTGATTGGCCAGAGCACCATGTGACCCAGCCTCTATTTAAGCTGGAGTCACATAGCGCCGCCCGTCACTCTGCTCTGATTAGCGTAGGGAGAGGTTGCGGCTGCGACAGTAGGGCGAGATTAGGCAGATTAACTCCTCCAAAGGACTTGATTAACTGATCGATCTGCAGCTGTGGATCATTGAGCTGCTGATCCTCAATTGCTCACTGTTTTTAGGCTGCACAGACCGTTTGTCAGTCTCATTTTTCTGGGGTGATCGGCGGCCATTTTGTGTCTTGTGGTGCGCCAGCACAAGCTGCGACCAAGTGCATTTAACCCTCAATGGTGTGGTTGTTTTTTGGCTAAAGCCTACATCAGGGTGAAGCTGTGACACCAAGTGCATTTAACCAGCAATAGTCTGTTCATTTTTTGGCCATATACAAAATCAGGGGCAAGCTGCGCCTGTCACCAAGTGCATTTAACCCTCAATGGTGTGGTTGTTTTTTGGCTAAAGCCTACATCAGGGTGAAGCTGTCACACCAAGTGCATTTAACCAGCAATAGTCTGTTCATTTTTTGGCCATATACAAAATCAGGGGCAAGCTGCGCCTGTCACCAAGTGCATTTAACCCTCAATGGTGTGGTTGTTTTTTGGCTAAAGCCTACATCAGGGTGAAGCTGTCACACCAAGTGCATTTAACCAGCAATAGTCTGTTCATTTTTTGGCCATATACAAAATCAGGGGCAAGCTGCGCCTGTCACCAAGTGCATTTAACCCTCAATGGTGTGGTTGTTTTTTGGCTAAAGCCTACATCAGGGTGAAGCTGTCACACCAAGTGCATTTAACCAGCAATAGTCTGTTCATTTTTTGGCCATATCCCAGTCTAATTCTGTCACTAAATCCATACCGGTCACCCAGCGCCTAAATACTAGGCCTCAAATTTATATCCAGCTAAATCTGTCCCTAGTGCTGTAGCTGGGCGAGTTATTTAGTGTCCGTTCAAGCACATTTCTTGTTCTGGGTTGAAATACAATTCCCAATTTAGCAATTTCATAATTTAGTGGTTCCTGCTATATCAGAGCTCTTTGAAATCTATCCCAAAAAGGGTATATAATATTGAAGGTGCACATAGGGTCATTCAGAGTAACTTCACACACACCCGCTACTGTGTATTTCCAAGTCTAATTCTGTCACTAAATCCATACCGGTGACCCAGCGCCTAAATACTAGGCCTCAAATTTAATTCCCTCTAAATCTCTCGTTACCCACCGCTGTACTGTTGTTGCTGGGCAAGATATTTAGTGTCCGTCAAAGCACATTTTTTGTTCTGGGTTGAAGTACAATTCCCAATTTAGCAATTTCATAATTTAGTGGTTTCTGCTATATCAGAGCTATTTGAAATCTATCCCAAAAAGGGTATATAATATTGAAGGTGCACATAGGGTCATTCAGAATAACTTCACACACACCCGCTACTGTGTATTTCCAAGTCTAATTCTGTCACTAAACCCATACCTGTCACCCAGCGCCTAAATACTAGGCCTCAAATTTAAATCCCTCTAAATCTCTCGTTACCGTTGTCCTGTTGTAGCTGGGAAAGTTATTTAGTGCCCGTCAAAGCACATTTTTTGTTCTGGGTTGAAGTACAATTCCCAATTTAGCAATTTCATAATTTAGTGGTTCCTGCTATATCAGAGCTATTTGAAATCTATCCCAAAAAGGGTATATAATATTGAAGGTGCACATAGGGTCATTCAGAATAACTTCACACACACCCGCTACTGTGTATTTCCAAGTCTAATTCTGTCACTAAATCCATACCGGTGACCCAGCGCCTAAATACTAGGCCTCAAATTTAATTCCCTCTAAATCTCTCGTTACCCACCGCTGTACTGTTGTTGCTGGGCAAGATATTTAGTGTCCGTCAAAGCACATTTTTTGTTCTGGGTTGAAGTACAATTCCCAATTTAGCAATTTCATAATTTAGTGGTTTCTGCTATATCAGAGCTATTTGAAATCTATCCCTAAAAGGGTATATAATATTGAAGGTGCACATAGGGTCATTCAGAATAACTTCACACACACCCGCTACTGTGTATTTCCAAGTCTAATTCTGTCACTAAACCCATACCTGTCACCCAGCGCCTAAATACTAGGCCTCAAATTTATATCCAGCTAAATCTGTCCCTAGTGCTGTAGCTGGGCGAGTTATTTAGTGTCCGTTCAAGCACATTTCTTGTTCTGGGTTGAAATACAATTCCCAATTTAGCAATTTCATAATTTAGTGGTTCCTGCTATATCAGAGCTCTTTGAAATCTATCCCAAAAAGGGTATATAATATTGAAGGTGCACATAGGGTCATTCAGAGTAACTTCACACACACCCGCTACTGTGTATTTCCAAGTCTAATTCTGTCACTAAATCCATACCGGTGACCCAGCGCCTAAATACTAGGCCTCAAATTTAATTCCCTCTAAATCTCTCGTTACCCACCGCTGTACTGTTGTTGCTGGGCAAGATATTTAGTGTCCGTCAAAGCACATTTTTTGTTCTGGGTTGAAGTACAATTCCCAATTTAGCAATTTCATAATTTAGTGGTTTCTGCTATATCAGAGCTATTTGAAATCTATCCCAAAAAGGGTATATAATATTGAAGGTGCACATAGGGTCATTCAGAATAACTTCACACACACCCGCTACTGTGTATTTCCAAGTCTAATTCTGTCACTAAACCCATACCTGTCACCCAGCGCCTAAATACTAGGCCTCAAATTTAAATCCCTCTAAATCTCTCGTTACCGTTGTCCTGTTGTAGCTGGGAAAGTTATTTAGTGCCCGTCAAAGCACATTTTTTGTTCTGGGTTGAAGTACAATTCCCAATTTAGCAATTTCATAATTTAGTGGTTCCTGCTATATCAGAGCTATTTGAAATCTATCCCAAAAAGGGTATATAATATTGAAGGTGCACATTGGGTCATTCAGAATAACTTCACACACACGCTTCTGTGCATTTCCAAGTCTAATTCTGTCACTAAATCCATACCGGTGACCCAGCGCCTAAATACTAGGCCTCAAATTTAATTCCCTCTAAATCTCTCGTTACCCACCGCTGTACTGTTGTTGCTGGGCAAGATATTTAGTGTCCGTCAAAGCACATTTTTTGTTCTGGGTTGAAGTACAATTCCCAATTTAGCAATTTCATAATTTAGTGGTTTCTGCTATATCAGAGCTATTTGAAATCTATCCCTAAAAGGGTATATAATATTGAAGGTGCACATAGGGTCATTCAGAATAACTTCACACACACCCGCTACTGTGTATTTCCAAGTCTAATTCTGTCACTAAACCCATACCTGTCACCCAGCGCCTAAATACTAGGCCTCAAATTTAAATCCCTCTAAATCTCTCGTTACCGTTGTCCTGTTGTAGCTGGGAAAGTTATTTAGTGCCCGTCAAAGCACATTTTTTGTTCTGGGTTGAAGTACAATTCCCAATTTAGCAATTTCATAATTTAGTGGTTCCTGCTATATCAGAGCTATTTGAAATCTATCCCAAAAAGGGTATATAATATTGAAGGTGCACATTGGGTCATTCAGAATAACTTCACACACACGCTTCTGTGCATTTCCAAGTCTAATTCTGTCACTAAATCCATACCGGTGACCCAGCGCCTAAATACTAGGCCTCAAATTTAATTCCCTCTAAATCTCTCGTTACCCACCGCTGTACTGTTGTTGCTGGGCAAGATATTTAGTGTCCGTCAAAGCACATTTTTTGTTCTGGGTTGAAGTACAATTCCCAATTTAGCAATTTCATAATTTAGTGGTTTCTGCTATATCAGAGCTATTTGAAATCTATCCCTAAAAGGGTATATAATATTGAAGGTGCACATAGGGTCATTCAGAATAACTTCACACACACCCGCTACTGTGTATTTCCAAGTCTAATTCTGTCACTAAATCCATACCGGTGACCCAGCGCCTAAATACTAGGCCTCAAATTTAATTCCCTCTAAATCTCTCGTTACCCACCGTTGTACTGTTGTTGCTGGGCAAGATATTTAGTGTCCGTCAAAGCACATTTTTTGTTCTGGGTTGAAGTACAATTCCCAATTTAGCAATTTCATAATTTAGTGGTTTCTGCTATATCAGAGCTATTTGAAATCTATCCCTAAAAGGGTATATAATATTCAAGGTGCACATTGGGTCATTCAGAATAACTTCACACACACACGCTTCTGTGCATTTCCAAGTCTAATTCTGTCACTAAATCCATACCGGTCACCCAGCGCCTAAATACTAGGCCTCAAATTTATATCCCGCTGAATTTGAATACAATACATTGGGCCAAATAATATATTTGTTGTTGTGGTGAACCATAACAATGAGAAAAACATCTAGTAAGGGACGCGGACGTGGACATGGTCGTGGTGGTGTTAGTGGACCCTCTGGTGCTGGGAGAGGACGTGGCCGTTCTGCCACATCCACACGTCCTAGTGTACCAACTACCTCAGGTCCCAGTAGCCGCCAGAATTTACAGCGATATATGGTGGGGCCCAATGCCGTTCTAAGGATGGTAAGGCCTGAGCAGGTACAGGCATTAGTCAATTGGGTGGCCGACAGTGGATCCAGCACGTTCACATTATCTCCCACCCAGTCTTCTGCAGAAAGCGCACAGATGGCGCCTGAAAACCAACCCCATCAGTCTGTCACATCACCCCCATGCATACCAGGGAAACTGTCTCAGCCTCAAGTTATGCAGCAGTCTCTTATGCTGTTTGAAGACTCCGCTGGCAGGGTTTCCCAAGGGCATCCACCTAGCCCTTCCCCAGCGGTGAAAGACATAGAATGCACTGACGCACAACCACTTATGTTTCCTGATGATGAGGACATGGGAATACCACCTCAGCATGTCTCTGATGATGACGAAACACAGGTGCCAACTGCTGCGTCTTTCTGCAGTGTGCAGACTGAACAGGAGGTCAGGGATCAAGACTGGGTGGAAGACGATGCAGGGGACGATGAGGTCCTAGACCCCACATGGAATGAAGGTCGTGCCACTGACTTTCACAGTTCGGAGGAAGAGGCAGTGGTGAGACCGAGCCAACAGCGTAGCAAAAGAGGGAGCAGTGGGCAAAAGCAGAACACCCGCCGCCAAGAGACTCCGCCTGCTACTGACCGCCGCCATCTGGGACCGAGCACCCCAAAGGCAGCTTCAAGGAGTTCCCTGGCATGGCACTTCTTCAAACAATGTGCTGACGACAAGACCCGAGTGGTTTGCACGCTGTGCCATCAGAGCCTGAAGCGAGGCATTAACGTTCTGAACCTGAGCACAACCTGCATGACCAGGCACCTGCATGCAAAGCATGAACTGCAGTGGAGTAAACACCTTAAAACCAAGGAAGTCACTCAGGCTCCCCCTGCTACCTCTTCTGCTGCTGCCGCCTCGGCCTATTCTGCTGCTGCCGCCTCGGCCTCTTCCTCCGCCTCTGGAGGAACGTTGGCACCTGCCGCCCAGCAAACAGGGGATGTACCACCAACACCACCACCACCACCACCTCCGTCACCAAGCGTCTCAACCATGTCACACGCCAGCGTTCAGCTCTCCATCTCACAAACATTTGATAGAAAGCGTAAATTCCCACCTAGCCACCCTCGATCCCTGGCCCTGAATGCCAGCATTTCTAAACTACTGGCCTATGAAATGCTGTCATTTAGGCTGGTGGACACAGACAGCTTCAAACAGCTCATGTCGCTTGCTGTCCCACAGTATGTTGTTCCCAGCCGGCACTACTTCTCCAAGAGAGCCGTGCCTTCCCTGCACAACCAAGTATCCGATAAAATCAAGTGTGCACTGCGCAACGCCATCTGTAGCAAGGTCCACCTAACCACAGATACGTGGACCAGTAAGCACGGCCAGGGACGCTATATCTCCCTAACTGCACACTGGGTAAATGTAGTGGCAGCTGGGCCCCAGGCGGAGAGCTGTTTGGCGCACGTCCTTCCGCCGCCAAGGATCGCAGGGCAACATTCTTTGCCTCCTGTTGCCACCTCCTCCTTCTCGGCTTCCTCCTCCTCTTCTTCCACCTGCTCATCCAGTCAGCCACACACCTTCACCACCAACTTCAGCACAGCCCGGGGTAAACGTCAGCAGGCCATTCTGAAACTCATATGTTTGGGGGACAGGCCCCACACCGCACAGGAGTTGTGGCGGGGTATAGAACAACAGACCGACGAGTGGTTGCTGCCGGTGAGCCTCAAGCCCGGCCTGGTGGTGTGTGATAATGGGCGAAATCTCGTTGCAGCTCTGGGACTAGCCAATTTGACGCACATCCCTTGCTTGGCGCATGTGCTGAATTTGGTGGTGCAGAAGTTCATTCACAACTACCCCGACATGTCAGAGCTGCTGCATAAAGTGCGGGCCGTCTGTTCGCGCTTCCGGCGTTCACATCCTGCTGCTGCTCGCCTGTCTGCGCTACAGCGTAACTTCGGCCTTCCCGCTCACCGCCTCATATGCGACGTGCCCACCAGGTGGAACTCCACCTTGCACATGCTGGACAGACTGTGCGAGCAGCAGCAGGCCATAGTGGAGTTTCAGCTGCAGCACGCACGGGTCAGTCGCACTACAGAACAGCACCACTTCACCACCAATGACTGGGCCTCCATGCGAGACCTGTGTGCCCTGTTGCGCTGTTTCGAGTACTCCACCAACATGGCCAGTGGCGATGACACCGTTATCAGCGTTACAATACCACTTCTATGTCTCCTTGAGAAAACACTTAGGGCGATGATGGAAGAGGAGGTGGCCCAGGAGGAGGAGGAGGAGGAGGAGGAAGAGGGGTCATTTTTAGCACTTTCAGGCCAGTCTCTTCGAAGTGACTCAGAGGGAGGTTTTTGGCAACAGCAGAGGCCAGGTACAAATGTGGCCAGCCAGGGCCCACTACTGGAGGACGAGGAGGACGAGGATGAGGAGGAGGTGGAGGAGGATGAGGATGAAGCATGGTCACAGCGGGGTGGCACCCAACGCAGCTCGGGTCCATCACTGGTGCGTGGCTGGGGGGAAAGGCAGGACGATGACGATACGCCTCCCACAGAGGACAGCTTGTCCTTATCCCTGGGCAGCCTGGCACACATGAGCGACTACATGCTGCAGTGCCTGCGCAACGACAGCAGAGTTGCCCACATTTTAACCTGTGCGGACTACTGGGTTGCCACCCTGCTGGATCCACGCTACAAAGACAATGTGCCCACCTTACTTCCTGCACTGGAGCGTGATAGGAAGATGCGCGAGTACAAGCGCACGTTGGTAGACGCGCTACTGAGAGCATTCCCAAATGTCACAGGGGAACAAGTGGAAGCCCAAGGCCAAGGCAGAGGAGGAGCAAGAGGTCGCCAAGGCAGCTGTGTCACGGCCAGCTCCTCTGAGGGCAGGGTTAGCATGGCAGAGATGTGGAAAACTTTTGTCAACACGCCACAGCTAACTGCACCACCACCTGATACGCAACGTGTTAGCAGGAGGCAACATTTCACTAACATGGTGGAACAGTACGTGTGCACACCCCTCCACGTACTGACTGATGGTTCGGCCCCATTCAACTTCTGGGTCTCTAAATTGTCCACGTGGCCAGAGCTAGCCTTTTATGCCTTGGAGGTGCTGGCCTGCCCGGCAGCCAGCGTTTTGTCTGAACGTGTATTCAGCACGGCAGGGGGCGTCATTACAGACAAACGCAGCCGCCTGTCTACAGCCAATGTGGACAAGCTGACGTTCATAAAAATGAACCAGGCATGGATCCCACAGGACCTGTCCGTCCCTTGTCCAGATTAGACATTAACTACCTCCCCATAACCATATATTATTGGACTCCAGGGCACTTCCTCATTCAATCCTATTTTTATTTTCATTTTACCATTATATTGCGAGGCTACCCAAAGTTGAATGAACCTCTCCTCTGCCTGTGTGCTAGGGCCTAAATATATGCCAATGGACTGTTCCAAGTGGTGGGTGACGTGAAGCCTCATTCTCTGCTATGACATGCAGACTGATTCTCTGCTGACATGAAGCCAGATCCTCTGTTACGGGAGCTATCTCCTCTGCCTGGGTGCTGGGCCTAAATTTATGACAATTGACTGTTGCAGTGGTGGGTGACGTGAAGCCTGATTCTCTGCTATGATATGAAGACTGATTCTCTGCTGACATGAAGCCAGATTGTCTGTTACGGGACCTTCTCCTCTGCCTGGGTTCTGGGCCTAAATTTATGAAAATTGACTGTTGCAGTGGTGGGTGACGTGAAGCCTGATTCTCTGCTATGATATGAAGACTGATTCTCTGCTGACATGAAGCCAGATTGTCTGTTACGGGACCTTTCTCCTCTGCCTGGGTTCTGGGCCTAAATTTATGACAATGGACTGTTGCAGTGGTGGCTGACGTGAAGCCTGATTCTCTGCTATGACATGCAGACTGATTCTCTGCTGTCATGAAGCCAGATTGTCTGTTACGGGACCTCTCTGCTCTGCCTGTGTGCTAGGCCTAAATATATGCCAATGGACTGTTGCAGTGGTGGCTGACGTGAAGCCTCATTCTCTGCTATGACATGCAGACTAATTCTCTGCTGACATGAAGCCAGATTGTCTGTTACGGGACCTCTCTCCTCTGCCTGGGTGCTGGGCCTAAATTATGACAATGGACTGTTGCAGTGGTGGCTGACGTGAAGCCTGATTCTCTGCTATGACATGCAGACTAATTCTCTGCTGACATGAAGCCAGATTGTCTGTTACGGGACCTCTCTCCTCTGCCTGGGTGCTGGGCCTAAATATATGCCAATGGACTGTTGCAGTGGTGGCTGACGTGAAGCCTCATTCTCTGCTATGACATGCAGACTAATTCTCTGCTGTCATGAAGCCAGATTGTCTGTTACGGGACCTCTCTGCTCTGCCTGTGTGCTAGGCCTAAATATATGCCAATGGACTGTTGCAGTGGTGGGTGACGTGAAGCCTCATTCTCTGCTATGACATGCAGACTGATTCTCTGCTGACATGAAGCCAGATTGTCTGTTACGGGACCTCTCTGCTCTGCCTGTGTGCTAGGCCTAAATATATGCCAATGGACTGTTGCAGTGGTGGGTGACGTGAAGCCTCATTCTCTGCTATGACATGCAGACTGATTCTCTGCTGACATGAAGCCAGATTGTCTGTTACGGGACCTCTCTGCTCTGCCTGTGTGCTAGGCCTAAATATATGCCAATGGACTGTTGCAGTGGTGGCTGACGTGAAGCCTCATTCTCTGCTATGACATGCAGACTAATTCTCTGCTGACATGAAGACAGATTCTCTGTTACGGGACCTCTCTCCTCTGCCTGGGTGCCGGGGCCTAAATATCTGAGAATGGACTGTTCCAGTGGTGGGTGACGGGAAGCCAGATTCTCTGCTATGGAACCTCTCTCCAATTGATTTTGGTTAATTTTTATTTATTTAATTTTTATTTTAATTCATTTCCCTATCCACATTTGTTTGCAGGGGATTTACCTACATGTTGCTGCCTTTTGCAGCCCTCTAGCTCTTTCCTGGGCTGTTTTACAGCCTTTTTAGTGCCGAAAAGTTCGGGTCCCCATTGACTTCAATGGGGTTCGGGTTCGGGACGAAGTTCGGATCGGGTTCGGATCCCGAACCCGAACATTTCCGGGATGTTCGGCCGAACTTCTCGAACCCGAACATCCAGGTGTTCGCTCAACTCTACTGGTTACTTTTTTTTTTGCTGAAAATGTATTACAAGCTCCTTCACGTGTAAGAAACGCTACATACACACCCCACACTAAATAAAGGTTTGCACGTTTTACACATCACACCCCAATAAAATTAAAATGTCCCCTTCATCCCAACGAGTGTACTCAGCTGAAGAGGCATACACAATCCTTGCCTCCGATACTGAGTCTGCCAGTGAGGGAGAATAGGATGCCACTTTCCTCTACCCCCTCCTCATCATCATCCGCTGATGAGGGCCCCTCTAGAAGGCGCCCCAGGGTAGCAGCGGAGGCAGCCCCACAGAGTGAGCCCACATGTACCCCACCCCCTGACGATTATCAGCCCCAATTCCTGAGTTTGTGGGCAACTGAGGAATTCTGATTGCGCGGACTTCACTGAGCTAGATTTTTTTCAAAATATTTTTCTCTGAAGATTTTGTTGGTCCAAACCAATTTTGTTGCTGCATCTACTGGTGGTCCAAACCAATTTGTACGCCCAACAATTCATTGCTCAGAACCCTAGTTCGCCATACGCTAGACCCCCTAGGTTGGACCCCAGTAGATGCAGCAGAGATGAAGAAGTTTTGTGGACTCGTGCTGCATATGGGCGTAGTAAAGAAGCCAAACATTAGGCAATATACGAGTTCTGACATTTTCTACTAGACTACAATTTACAGTCAGACCATGATCCGGAAGCGATTTGAATCAATCCAAAAATTCCTACACTACAATGACAATATACTCTGCCCACCCCAAAACGACCCATCATTTGACCGATTGTTCAAGGTTCGGCTTGTCATTGACCACTTCAGCAACAAGTTTGCTGAGGTGTACAACCCAGAGAAAAATGTCAGTGTAGATGAGTCCCTATTATTGTTCAAAGGGAGGATTCGATTCCGCCAATACCTGCCTAGCAAACGGGCAAGGTATGGCATAAAAATATACAAACTCTGTGAGAGTAGATCCGGGTACACCCACAAATTCTGCGTTTACGAAAGGAAAGATTCCAGAATAGAATCCCCAGAATGCTCCCCCCCATCCTAGGAGTTAGTGGGAAGATTGTGTGGGAATTCCTGCACCCACTGCTGGATAAGGGTCACCACCTCTATGTGGATAACTATTATACCAGTATCCCCTTATTCAGGTCCCTAACTGCCAGGGGTACTGTGGCTTGCGGCACAGTACGCAGAAATCAAAGTACGCAGCCTCCCTAGATCCCTGGTAGGGCAACCACTGAGAATCAGCGAAAGTAGGGCTCTCCGCAATGAGAATATGCTTGTGGTTAAGAACAAGGACAAGAGGGACGTCCTTGTACTGACGACCATTTACACTAACACCAGCTCCCCTGCCGCTGTACAAGGCACCACTACTACTGTCCCCAAACCAGACTGCATCCTTGATTATAACAGGCACA